>NW_010339644.1:14832-38367 GCF_000700745.2 Antrostomus carolinensis | reverse complement strand
GGCTGCTGGCCAAGGGCTAGCCCAGTCAAACAATCACATATTGCTTGCACTAGAATTTGGGTAAATTTTAAGAGAGTGGAAATCAACCAGTTTTTATCAATTTCATGGATAGTTCTCAGGGTTGTCCTATTTTCAGATTCGGGATGAGGGATGTTGAAGCAGTACAAAGGTTCATCAGTGCTCCAGCAAGTGCAATGGAGAAGCCCTCCTCTAAGTTTTACAGCATCCTGGGGTGGGGGGGGGAGTTGTTTCTGTCTTCTAGAGGGTTAAATTGTCAGAGAAGGATGGAAAGGAAAAGCACTTCCAGGTATTGCCAGCTACCAACTGGAGACTGGTAAGGCAGAGCTGCTGCCTCCGATCTTTGTACAGGTGTGGTACCATGCTGAATCCTGCACCCTGATCTTTTTCCCCTGAATAGTGCTGATTTTTAGTTAGCTAATTGCAATACGTGTCCTGATGCAAGGGAGTGGGGAAGATAGCTAGGAAACATTAGAAGAGGGAATTATGGTGCATTCACATGTATAGAGGGAAGTTTGGATGGGAGAGAATGAGAGATATAAAGGAGAAGGAATAAGGAGTGTAATAAGAGGAAAGGGGAATAAAGAGCAGAAAAAAGGAAAGGAAACACTGGAGACAAAAAGTCATAGTAAAACTTCTTACAGGAGAGTGTAGCAGAAGGGAGTACAGTCAAGAAATAAAAAATATTCTGAGAAAAGCAAGAAAATGGTTGTACATTGCATAGCAAAATAAGTCAATGAAAAGATAATGCAGTGCTGGGTGGATGATACGTGACAATGTGGGTGTCATGGTATTATGATAAATCTTTGAGGTAAGGGTTATAGTGTTTCTCTAGAACTGGGTGCCTTGAGGCAATTTTGCTTCATATCAACATTATCTTTCTTCCCTGCAGTTTAGTTGGCATTTCATGTCTTATTTCTATATAGAAAAAGAAAATTATTATCCGTAGTTAAAAGTTACACAGTAAGAGAGCAGTTTCAGCCTCTCAGTTCGGGATATGATCTTGGGATTTGCAAAAACCACATTCAGTTCCCTTCTGCAATGAAGATTTTTGATACTGTTCTTTGCACTAGTGCAGCAGATATAAGTCCCAGGCAAGGAAAGGCCACCTGCAGTGGGTTAATTAACCCCACGCAGCCACTAAACACTCACCCAGCCTCTCACTCCCCTCTCCTGCAAGGTGAGGAGAGAATAGAAGGAAGGTGAAAAGACCCATGGATCAAGATAATGACAGTTTTATAAGGGCAGCAAAAGCTGGCACATGCAAGCGAAGCAAAAAGAGGAGTTTATTTGCTACTCCTCTTCGACAGGCAGGTGTTTAGCTACTGCCTGGAAAGCAGGGACTCAGCATGTGTAATGTTTGCTTGGAAAGACAAACGCCATAGCCTTGAACATTTCCCCTTACACCTCCTTTTCTTGAGATTTTATTGCTGAGCAGGACATCGTATGGTCTGGAATGTCCCTTTGGTCAGTTGGAGCCAGCTGTCCTGGCTGTGTCCCTTCACAACGCCTTGCCTATTTGCAAGCCTACTTGCTTTGGGGTGAGGGGAGGGAGAAGAGAGAAAGAAAGCCTTGCTGCTGTGCAAGTACTGTTCAGCAGCAGCCAAAAGACTTAATGTGTTATCAGCGCTGTTTTTTTAACTACAAATGCAAAGCACAGTGCTGCACAAGCTGCTGTGAAGGCAGTGGAGTCCCTGTGGTACAGAGTGTTGTACAGGCGCAGTGGGACAGGATCACCCTTACTCCACAGTCATCAATAGAATTGTGAAAGAACAGCTGGATATGGGCAAGTGTTACAGAACAGTCAGGAATGGTCAAGAGGATGAACAGGAAAGTAGTCGTAGCATTGAAGATTATACATCCTGATAGAGAACAGGAGTTTATTTGCAGTGTCTTGCACCTGGTGGGTTTTTTGCAACCTGTGATAACAAAGTCTATAGTAAGGAAATAAGTGACAGTCAGGAAACAAATACCAATTCCCGTTTTACAGGGACCTAGGACTCTCTTTTTTTTTTTTTTTTTTTTTTTAAATCCTGTGTGGTGTAATGGTAAATGAAAAAGCAACTCCCAGGACACCAACCTTTTCCTACCATTTTACTTGTTCTGTGGTTTCCTCCTTGGATGTTTTAGGGCCATTCCCACACATACTTTCATCCATGCTTGTCTTTCATCTGTGATCTGTTAATTGTCACTTTGGGCTTTTTTTGGGGGGGTTGGGGTGGGTTTGTTTGGGTTCTTTAGTGGGCATCTATTCTCATTTATACTACAAAGGAAAACAGTCATCTTGACCTAGAGGTTTATTAGTGGTGCTCAATGTTTTTGCCTTATTTTACATGTCTAAAGTGTTTTGAAGGTGAAAACCTTTAGCGCAATACATGTGAAGTGTTAATTAGCCCTCATTTGGCAAATGGGGGAGCTGAAGCAGCAAAATACGCTGAAGTTCAGACAGATAGTTACAAAACTGGGGTCAGAATTCAAGAGCCAGTGACAGTCAATTGCTCCCTTGTTGTGTCAATGTTTGTCTGTGGAAATGTATCTCCAACACTCAGAACATTAGGTTTTCCTTTAGAATAGGTTCTTGTCTGTATTGAAGATCACACTGGATTTATATTTGTGCAGGTAGCTGTGAATGAGGAAAATTTAGTTCTCTCCGAGCGTTACAGAAGAATTAAGTCTTGGTCATAAAGCCAGAGCTTTATTTATGACATCCATTAAAGCAGGACACTAGAAAAAGATCATACAGAGCACTTGCACAGATTGATTCTTGGGTTATAAAATTGTTCTGTGGTCAGATAAACTATAGACTTCTACCGCATGATCAGAAAGTGCTTAGTGGTGCCAGCTGGCATATGGGTACATGGAGGGCAAAACAGTTCCTTCCTTATGTTATGTTTCCTTCATTATCCCCAGGGCACTAGTGAGAAAAACTGTTATCTTCTGACTGGTGGGTGTGCACTTCTGCCTGCCCCTTCCTTGGAGCAGCTGTTTCTCTAGTAAGCTGCTGTGAACTCGACAGCTTGGTGCAAGTTCTTCTGTCTTTGCTGATACACTCCAGCATGTTTGTTTGGTTTAGTCCAGCTTATTAGTCCTGAGATTTGGGCAGTTTCATGGTGGCCCACATAAGTGGCAGCAAGACTGGAAACCACAGGAGGATCTAGCCATCCGAGATGCTGAGGAGTGATGCTGGCTTGCGCTTGGGTCCCAGCATCATGCCCCATCCACTCCTGTGAAGCTAGGATGTTTGGAGCCAAGCTTTTCCTGTAAACTAATTGCAACTGCAGGACTACAGCCAGCTGAGAGCAAGTGCAGGGAGTTAGATGGAATTCAAACCATCTGAAATCAGAAGTACAGTGGCATCTGGGCCTGATGCCAAGGGCCTTTTCTCCAGTGTGCATTTGCCCTGGGAGTAATTGGAATTTGGATCTTCCTCTTGTATATAATCCTTTCATCATACAAAGGCATGTTTCCTCTCCTTTCCTTAAGAAGGTGTTGAATTTTCCTGCAGTGGAAGATTGACTTCCTTGAAGTCTTGTTTTTACTGCGTGTAATCAATGACTAATGGACTTTAGATGCTCATTCTTTGACAGGGGCAAGAAGAAACAGGGAGGAAAACAGCTGATTTTTAAAAAGGAACTGCATTTCCGGAGAACATTTCAAGTAGCATTTTATAGCACAGGGAAAGTTTTTTTTAATTTATCACTCATTTATCACTCTCCTTCTCTATCCTCTCTAGCCTGAGAGGTACAGAAGGAAAATATGCCATTCTGAACAGGTTGATGTCACCTCTATGAAGGAAGATCCAGGGAACTAAAGGCTGGTCATCCTCACTTCAGTCCCTGGAAATCATTTTCAAACACATAAAGGACAAGAAGGTGATCAGGAGTAGTCAGCATGGATTTACAAGGGGAAAACATGCTTAACCAACATGATAGCCCTCGACAGTGAAGTGACTAGTTTGGTGGACAAGGGGAGAGTGGTGGATGTTGTTTACTTTGATCTTAGTAAGGTTATGGTGTCCCATAATATCCTCATAGACACGCTGGCAGGGAGTGGCTTAGGTAGGTGGGCAATGAGGTGGATTGAAAACTGTCTGAATAGCCAGGCCCAGATGATCAGTGGTAGAACGTCCAGTTGGAGGCCAGTCACTAAGTGGTGTACCCCGGGGATCAATACTGTGGCCAGTAGAGTTCAACATCCTTAATCAAAGACCTGGATGATGGGACAGAGTGCACCCTCAGCAAGTTTGTAAGAGATAAAAAAAACTAGGAAGAATGGCTGATGAGCCAGGGGGTTGTGCTGCCATGGAGAGGAACAGGGGCCTTGACAGGCTGGAGAGAGAGGAATCTCATCAAGTTCAACACAGGGAAATGGAGAGTCCTGCATCTGGGGATATCTGAGTACAGGCTGGGGGCCAACTGGCTGGGAAGCATCTTTTGGAGAGAAGACCCTGGGGTCTTGGTGGCCAACAAGCTGACCATGAGCCAGCAATGCACTCTTGTGACAAAGAAGGCCAGCAGCATTCTGGGCTGCTTTAGGAAGAGCATTACCAGCAGATCAAGATTCTTTCCTTCTGCTTGGCAGAGGTGAGGCCACATCTGTGGGGCTGTGTGCAGTGCTGGGCTCCCCAGAACAAGAGAGACATGGAATTACTGGAGTGAGTCCAGCATGGATCCACAAAGATGATGAAGGTTCTGGAGCATCCTTCACATGAAGAGAAGCTGAGAGAGCTGGGACTGTTCAGCCTGGAGAAGAAAAGGTTCAGGGAGCCCCACTGGCATGTATGAATAGCTGATGGGAAGGAGTGAAGGACAGGGATTTGGAGTCTTCTCAGTAGTGCCCAGAGACAGGACAAGAGGCAATGGGCACATGAAAGTCAATCTGGATATCAGAAAATGCTTTTTCACTGTGAGGATGATCAAACACTGGCACAGGTTGCCCAGAGAGATTATGGGATCTCCATCCTTGGAGACATTCAAAACCTATTGTCCTGGGCAACTGGCTCTATGTGTCCCTGCTTGAGTAGGGAGATTGGACAAGATGACCTCCAGAGACCCCTTCCAACCTCAACCATTCTCTGTGGTCCTTCCTGTGAGCATGCAACACATAACTGGATCACACCTTACATTTCCTGCGTGGCTGGGACACGCGTTGTGCTGCTGCAGCCCATCCCAGCCCTGGATGTGGCTGGTTGGCTTGGCCCATGCCTGGCACATTAAGTAAGTGATGTCATAGCACAGGGGGAAGTTGGTCTTGAGCCTTGCCCTCATCACTTAAAGGCAGCAGCTGCATAACACCTGGCCCTTCTTTGTTGTGACGATCAAATCTCTCAGCCTGTGTCCTACCTCCCATTAACATCCTTGAAAAAGCTGCACTTGTTGACCCTTTTTTAGGGGCCAAGAGTTGGCTTTTGAAGGAAGACCGTATCAGGAAAGAGCCAGTTATGTTTCATTTTTGGTAGGGCTGTGCTCACTCAAATCAGAATGGAGTGGGGAGTCATCAGAATGACTTGGGAACTTATGTCAGTACATTCAAGAGCCAACATTTTCCACAGGCACATTGCAGAGGATGTGATTGCCGTGTCTGCAGCTCAAAATAGAGAACAGAATTCCAACTCTTACCATCTTTCTTTTTTGATGTCTGTTCTGTCTGGTAAGGTGTTGAGTGCGTCCTGGCAATTGCTGACTGCCTTTAGCTCATGTTGGCTTCACTGTGAGATAGTTTCTGATATATACCAGTGTTCCTAAACGTGCTTCATGACTCACTTCAAATATCTGGCCCATTGGAAAGTCAAGAAGTGGATTAATTTAAGCTGATCACCTTCCATGGAACAGAGTAAATACAGAACTTTATTTAAATCCCAAAATCCCTCCTTGGAGTTGATTGATACATATATTATTTGTTTTGCTTTTCAGAAACCAGAAAACACATAAATAGCAGTGTTGTGCAATGTGTTCTTCACCCCTTTTGTAATGCAGGTCTGAAGCCTGAATATATTTTGTGGAGCACTTTGAAATCTTCTAATGACATTACCCATCATTTGACCTGTACTTCTGGTCTGACTGGCTGGCTGGCAATGGATTACATGTCTGCTGCTCTCACATGTCTGTGAAATGCTGTATTGAAATGGAAATGCCCTCATTTTTTTTGTGCCTCTAGTTTTTATTTTCAAGATGTATTAACCTGCTCCTCTGAGCACAGATGCATAAAGAACACTCATAACATTTGATCATTTTATTGCTTTGCCATTCTTTTCTCTCTCTTTCTCTGCCACAAACTGACTTCTAAGATATATGTTGAACTGTATCCCAGACAGTTACATATTAATCATTTTATCACTCAATTTCAGTTTCTCTGGAAACAGGAATTCCAGAAGGAAAAAAAATACAGTCATCACCCGGTATATTCATGATATAACCGATATCTGGTGAAGGAACTTTGATATTTGTCACTTTTAAAGGACAAATAATATTACGTGGCTCTATTTTTTACATTTGTTAGCATTCTTTTTCAACAGGTGAGTTTTAGACTCTGACTGTACCTGCTAGCTGTGAGAATCTGTACTAGTTGTTTTTGGAATTGTTTTAGTTGTGAAGTACACTTGAAATGGAAAGCACGTTTTTTCAAATCCATGTTCCTACCCTGTTCTTAGGGGCTGAGCAGGTTCTTTGCTGACTGGTTGGCACCTTGTATCTTCTTATTTCTGAGGAATATAGCACCTCAGATGAATTTCCTCATCTTGTCCTTGGATGGCTCACAATCTTCTTTATGTTTCTTCTCAATTTTTTATACCTTTTAAGTGAAGATAAAAAAAACCCTCGAAACTTCTATGCTTCTATGAAGTTGAAAGAACTGAGTCTAGTTTAAACTAAGGGTTGTTTGGGTTTTTTAACCAGTGCTGCTTATTATTTGAATGATGGTTGTACTTCAAGGATCCAGTCCTTCTTATCCTTTGTACACGGTAAAAAAGTTGATAAAGTTAATGGTTCAAGCGTGAAATGAGCTACTAGGCAGATTTAATATTTCTCTGAATTAGCACTTCCTTTTTTATTTGTACAGTGTAATTGAAACTGAAAATGGATAATTGTGCAGGCACCTGAATAAAGAAGACCCCTTTTAGCTTCTGTTGGTTAGAGAAGTGTTGTCCTCGTCCCACCTTGACCCAGGAGCATGATTAAACGCTTGCCTTGACTTCTTGTTGAGTCTACCTATAGAAGGAAATTTCATTAAATTTAGTTTTACTTTTGTCATTAAAATAATCACTTCAGGTGTTCCCCTAGATTATAAGGTAAATGACCTGCTGATCTTCTGATTGTTGGAGTTACTCAGCAGCTAAATCGGATGACTCCTTGCTTAACTGGCGTTAAGATTCAAGGAACCAAGATGGATGGTCTGCAGCAGCCTGAGCCAGCGTAGTTCCTGGCTGCTGCCACGCTGCCCGCTCGGTCCTTCCATTCCTTTCCCTCGGAGTCCTCGCTTCTCCCTCACCCTGCCTTGCTCACCTGACCCTGCCTTGGGTGAATGACAGAGTCAGAGAAGAGCTGTTTGCTTTTTTTAGTAGTTCACTTTTCTGCTAGCTTGGTAGACTGAGATGGCTCAGCACAGGTGAGTGAAGGAGAGTGAAGTCATGGTGGAAAGGAGAAGATGACAAAGGCCATGGCCCCTCACGAAACCACAGTTTAATGTAGACCTGGTGTATGTAGATGTAGATTGGACAAAACTTCATTAAAATGATCTCAGAATTGAAGAACTGGGACAGAAGTATTTAAATGCTGAATTGTGGAGAGCATGGCTTTGTTGTCTTCCAAGAAACGTGGCATCTCAGAAAGCTCTGCCATGAACAAGATGCAAGGCTTTGTGCCTTTAGGATTCCGCAGTGGCTAGGCTGTGAGACGCAGAGAACAGGCGTGCTACAGACGCAACCACTGAACGTGTGGGATGCTACTATGATGTTACACTCCCAAACCAGAGGGCAGAAACATATTTGGGGTGACAGGGACTGGGCAATACCATGCATTTTCAAGTCATATGTAACCTCCATTCTTGAGAAGCATTGAGCATGATCTAGCCTTGCACCTCAAAGTCCTGTCCTCCCTACCCTGTATCTGTTTCAAAGGTGGGAGAAGATGTAGGCTTACTTTAGTGCAGAAGCCTGTCGCTGGCTTAGACTGAGCACCACTTGCAGTGCTAATATCAACTACTTGGACTACCACTGTAGAAACAATGGAGCTGGACTAGCTCTGACGATAGGTTAGCCACCTGGGTGGGAAAGGATCCCAGAGCACTGACTTTTCTCTTTGGAGCCATCTTTTTGAGGTGGTTCACTGTCATGACATCGATGCAGCTGTTTGTGTGGAGTCTGGCCAAGGTGACAAGTTTTTGTGAAGTTCTTATGTGCATATAGAGCTTTTGATTGTCCTCGGGGATGTGTATGTTTAGCCTGTCCATTTAGAACTGAGCGGGTGAAACTCAGTTAAAACTACAGCAGGAAGAATCTCAGCTATGTTGTTTGGCTGTTGTTTATTTCTTTCCCTTTTAATCTTAAGGAAATTATTCTGATAATGAATGCAGTTGGTTAGGAGTTTGGAAGATGAGCGTACAGGAAAGGATGCTGCAGTCTGGAAGTGCTGGCTTCCTCATTTTTTAATGTCTTGGAGAAACACTTAAAATCTGAATCATTACTGCTCCTGGCTGACTTTAAATGAACTAAAAATTACAGTGGCTGAAAGCATGCATTTAAAAAGTCTGTAATGAGAAAATATTTGAGTACATCCTCAGTAGATTTATTTTTATCACCTAGGCTAGCCAGGCTGGTAGAAGCAGCAAGAGTAGTAAAATAAACAAGTAGTTTTAGATTAAAAAAAAAAACCAAAACATTTGTCCTTTGCAAGCCTACAACTGAAAGTTGTACAATAATGCTTTATAGTTTTATGTGACAGTGTTAACATATTAAAGCTTTGTAACTGGTGTATTGGGGGTGGGCTGAATTAGTCAGTTCCTCCAAATGTTTATATTATTTGCTATGATACTACTTTATAGTCTGCTAATACTCCTGCTCTGTAGGTGGTAGAAAAGGAAGAGTAAAACTGTTAACTCAGTTGCAGCCAGGTCCTCCAATTTTGCATGTGAGAACTCTTACTGAATGGAAGTAAAGGCACATGTGTTCATCTCAGTTTTTACAGCTTTAGTGATTTCCTTCTGAAAGTACTTGGGGTTTAGATGCTTCGGTTGCTGGTGCAGCTCCAGGCATTCGGTGCCTCTTCTCTATTTGAGACCTCCTGTATTGTACATAGAGACTTCTTCAGATTGGATTCTTCAGGCTGAATCACAGAATGTTGGGGATTGGAAGGGACCTCGAAAGATCATCTAGTCCAATCCCGGAGCAGGAACCTAAATGAGATCACACAGGAAGGCGTCCAGGCAGGTCTTGAATGTCTTCAGAGAAGGAGACTCCACAACCTCCCTGGGCAGCCTGTTCCAGTGCTCCAACACCCTCACTGTAAAGAAGTTTCTTCTGAAGTTTAAGCGGAACCTCCTGTGTTCCAGCTACACCCATTGCCCCTTGTCCTACCATTGGGCATCACTGAGAAGAGCCTGGCTCCATCCTCCTGACATTCGCCCTTAACATATTTATAAACATTAATGAGGTCACCTCTCAGTCTCCTCCAAGCTAAAGAGACCCAGCTCCCTCAGCCTTTCCTCAGAACGGAGATGTTCCACTCCCTTCATCATCTTGGTGGCTCTGTGCTGGACTCTCTCAAGCAGTTCCTTGTCCTTCTTGAACTGTGGGGCCCACAATATTCCAGATGCTGCTTTCCTTCTAGCAGTTGGCTCTTTCCCCACTCTTAATGGTTGTTTTAACTCATTTAACAGCAAATTTTAAAACAGTATTACCATGCCTGTTATTTTGTCCTGCATTTTGTTGGAACCATCCAGTTTACATTAGATATTTGTCTTCTGTTTCTACATGCCATTTTGTTCTGTTTAAAATCATCTCCATGGCCCTCTGAGCATCATTGTAAAAATCTTTAATGTGCCTTTTGTCTTTCAGATCTCACTGCTGGTTGGATTCATCAGTGTAAATAATTCTCCATGGACGGATTACAGTGCATACAGCTACTTTCAGATTGTCACCATGTGCGACTTGGTTATGATTTTGTTTTTCTACATTGTCCACATTTTCAGAGTCTACAGGAAGCTCACTTGTGTTAGCTGGCCGCTTGCGGTAAGTCTGGTAGATGGTCTGGGTTCCTTGCCTCTCTTGTGGGTTGGTATCTAGATTACTTAGTCCATTTTCTTGTGCTTTCACACAAGGATAGGCTGTCTTTCACATACGTCTTTTTTGTCTTGTATACAAATGCTTTTGCTGCTTTTGTTAGTATTCAGTTCAGCAGATGCTTTAGTTGTAAGTTTCTAGCTGACCTGGATCTGATCCTACCCTCCTTTACAGAGGTATAAATCCAGATTTACTCCAGGGAAGGCAATAGTGTTATTCTGAGACAATTCAAAAGAAGCTACTGATTATTAAGCCTTCATCAGGTGGGTCCTAGCTCAGGTCATTTATAGTGGCTAAGGGATTGCTAGAGTACCAAATCATAGCATTAGAATTCATGTACTACATCCTGTCCCAAAATAAAGTCTACGAGTGCTATTTAAGTCAAATGTGTCTCTTTTTGGTATGGTTTTAGGTAACTTAAACAATAGCAAGAAATAGGAGCCTCAGCCTGATTACTATAGCCTGCCTGTTCGTGGGATATCCTGCAGGATGTTCCTGCCTCATTCCCACATTTCCCCTGCACATCCATCTCTCATATCCTAGCAGAGAACTAACAAGCAGCACAGAACATGTGAGACCTGAACTTCCTCAGTAGCTTTGGGTCAGGTCAGCTAACAGAAGAGTCTTGCATCCTAGTGTGGGATGATGGATTTTAATAACCTCTTAGAACATGTCTCCTTTATGCATAGTTACATGTTAGTTCCACAGAGGAAGGACCAAAAGGGATGGGGAAAGCCAGCTGGAGAGATATAGAGGGATTTTGAAATCCAAGAAGTGGTTGGATGGCATTTAATGGAAGCTGTGTAAGTAGTTTACAGATCTAAGATAATGGTTTGTCCATCCATCTGCTTCTAACAAGAGAGAAAAAATTAATTTTCTTTTTAGCTGAAGAATATGGTTAGACTTGCACCCCTTTTTATTTTTTTTAAATGTGTATCACCACTATCTGTCTCTAGAAAGTACTTCCTTATCTAGAGATAATACAGATGCAGGGATTGAAATAAGCTAATAAATGAGAGTTTTGCAAAGCAGCATTTAGTGTGTGCATTGCTGTAACAGAACTACGCCATTTTGATGTCTGCATAGGCTGCTTTTGGTTTTTGTTGTGTATTTAATCATTCCTAAATGTTCCAGAGTTGCTAGTGGAGTTGCTAGACACTGCAGTTTGTGAGTGCTCAGCTTCAGATAGCTTTATGGGATATGATGCTTGAATGTTGCTGCTCTATTACAACCAACCTCCTTTTCAGTCACATATTTAAGTATCTTTAGGAAGACCTGGAAGAGACTATGGGAAACTACAGCTAGTGTTTGGCTGAGTTTCCCGGCAGGATCTCTGCATTGCTATCAAGGTGTGATTTGCAGTCAATAAAGTCGCAGCTGTTCAGCACTGACACCTTTTAAAGCTGGGAAGTATTTCTCCAGAGGGTCACTCTCCCGGTCTTGCCAGGGGTTGGTTCTCCACCTAAGTGAGCCTTTGATGATTCTTTTGCACCTTTGCCCATCCTTCACATTCCTCTAACATAGTGGCCTGTGTACACGATGTACAGTGCCTAATTTGGTGTCTCTAAGGAGGCAATGGCATGCCTAATTTGCCTGCTGCATCACAACCTAGCCAGAGAAGTCTTCTTATGGAAATAATTTATCCTCATAAAAAAAGAACTGAGATCTTGATTACCTGAAACAAGGTTACAGATGAGGAAAGTTGCAGTCTCAGAGCCTGCTTTATGGCAAAGATCCTCCTCAGCTGTTTTTAAACACCTGAGCAGAGGGAAACTGTGGTATGGTATGATAGACTATTTCTCTTCTGGAATTTCCTTGAACAATTTCCATTTGGGACTATATTCTCTCTCCTTTGGTTTGAGACAGAATCTTTCCTGTCCCTTACCCACGGCATTCGCTTGGTAGTGCAGTGCCGATAGAGTAAGCAGATACCCTCCTGCCCATCCCACCATGCAGAGGAAACAACCCGTGTTCAGTTCGCAAACACCCGTATTGGTTGCCATAAGCTTTGTGAGGATTCAAAATCTAAACCTACAGATAACCCTCCTTTATAACAAGGTGAAATTGACTCCTGGACTGATACTTGTCACACTAGAGAAGAGTTTAAATGTGGTGCCTCAGTGCTCTCTCAGAAAAAACCGGGGCATCATGTTTTACTGCAGGACACTGCAGCCACCCTTACAGACTTAGGAGCTTGGGTGATGGTTATGAGTGTCTGTATAGTTGTGCTTTTTGTGGCTTCCCTCCTGTTTCCAGTCTTGGTTGATCTAAGTTGTTAGTAAATCCAGCAGTAGATCCACTGCTTAATTCCTAAGATTATCAGAAGTAGAAGCGTTTGGTTTTCCACTTACATCACCTGCTGGCATTTATTGCCATTTCATATAGGCTAGAGAAATACGCCCTCACGACTTCTTCCTCCCTTCAGAACTGTCTCTTTAAGTAAGGTACATACCTGATGCAATAAAGATATGTGTTTCACCCTCAGTAATGCACCATGTTGAACTGAAAGAATTGTGTCCATTCCCAGTGAGTAGATCTTATTCCAGTGACATTAGTAGACCTAAAGATTGTCCCCCTCTCATTTTTTGAAGAGAAAGTCAGGTATGGTACAAAAACCACTCACGAGGTGGTTCTCCCTCTCCCTCTCTCTCTCTCTCTTTTTTTGGGTGTCCTCTGGGTTTGAGTAACCTCTGTCAGCTCATTTTCATTGTGAGGCGTATTGGAATGCTTTCCTGAGAAGTTTGCCTTCTGATGCAGGCTGTGCTTGTCTTTACAGGAGTTTCTTCATTATTTAATCGGTACAATTCTGCTTCTCATTGCATCGATTGTAGCAGCATCCAAGAGTTACAATTTGACTGGACTTGTGGCTGGAGCGGTAAGACTGTGTTCATTAGTCTTGACACTTTTTAAATTGCAATATATAGTAAGTAGGGCATTGGCAATCTATTACTTGTAGTTTTATTTTCTTACAGACTTGCCTTGCTTGTGTCTTGATTGGGTGAACTGCCTTCTAGCTCATGTCAGTGAATGTTCTGTAACACAATGCCAACAAAAATACTTTGTTGTGAGACTCTAGACTCGCCACTAAAGTGTGTATTTGTCCTGTCAGAGGGTTGAAATCAAAGGCTCCTGCTTTAACTCACAGGAACTAATATGTTTAGAGGAAGAATTAAGACAATTCAGTTTTGACAAATGGCTGTTACAGCAGCTAGAAGTTACCTGAAGGATTTCACCCCAGTCTTTTGCTTTTGACACCTCCTGCTTCCGAACAGAGCCCTGTTCATGATAACTTCTCCTGAGCTAAAACCCACTGGGGTCCTGGGTGGACTTACTGGAAGATAGCCTCTGCTTCTGCTGGCTGAAGGGTTTTGTACAGAGAGGCATGACTTCTGGGTGTGGGCAATCATGTTTTCACAGCAGCAGGACCTGAAATACAACTCCTCAGAAGAAATACTTTCAGAAACTTAGACCTGATAATGCAAATGAACTAGAAGACTTACCTGACTTGTTTATTTGGCAGATGGCAGGGAAAGACTTGTTTGAATGGTGCAGTAAAAGAGCAGTAATCAGAGGTGTTAGAAAAAGTCTTTTCTTTGTTGCAGAACCTAATGAGAAGTCTAGAAGGTGAGGCTCAGTGCTGCTGTCCAGGTTTTTCTCCCTCCGTGCATATGACTCTCAGTCTATCTTTCAGCCACTGTTTTGACAAGACTGCTATTTTACTGCAGATTTTTTTTTTTTTTTTTTGGTATATTGGTAGAATAGAGTAAAAATCACTTTTGTAGGTCTGTTAATGTCATGAAGTATGTAGCTGGATATACAAAGGTGTCCGTACCTTTGTGGAATATGTGTCATCTAATGTTCTGTAAGTATTTGTGGTTTGTTTGTTTTCTCATGTAGACTTTCGGGTTCCTAGCTTCGATCCTTTGTGTTTTAAGCATGTGGTCATCCTACAAGGTTTCGTGCGTCACGCAGTCCACAAGTAAGTACCATGCTTAGTAACAGCCAAAATGCTTCCCAAAATGAATATTTATATTTTCTACCACAGGGCAGTGTCTGCTCAGAAGGATTTATTAACCTCCTGCTCCTTTTTACTCAAAATTACTCACAAAGCAGTAATTTCATATTTTCTGTCAACACAGACTTATCACAGCTACTGACAGCTGTTAACAACTACTACAGCAAAATAACTTGCTTCTAGCAAGCAGTGAATGTATGGGTGCTCTCTCTTCTCCCTTCCCCATCCCCTACCAAAAGAAGGTTTCCTGTGTGTTCCTTAATCAAATAGATGAATTTGTTTGTGGCAACGCAAGTGACGCTGTTTTCCTTTTCAAAGATGCATCTGTGTGACTCCTTCACCTCCCCAAGACGTCTGCCTTACAAAATAGGATACCAAAGAGGAGTGTCCACTGCCGAGGAGAGAGCATCGGTATTTTGTTACTAGCCTGGACAGCCAGCAGCTTTGGAGGATCTACTTGAATGCCAGTGCAAAACAATGTTGTGAACCAAAGTTATTTGCTCCCCAAACCTCCCCCTCCCTCGAAGAAGTTTATAATGGAGAACCTACCTTTTTGAGCTTTACAGAGGAAGACAACTTCTGTCTCACAAGCTGGGTTGTGGTCATTTCCAGCTATTTGCAATAAGTGCATTTAGAACTCATCTGGAGAGTCATTTGGTTCTCCTTTCAGTGGGATGGAAAAATTGCTTCTGATTTCCTCCATCTGTTTACAGAAGGGAAATCCTGCAAATTCCTACCTGATTCTTATTTTACAACTTGATTTGTTTAACAAAGGAACTGTTACAAACTGATTTGTGCCTGGATAAGCTGACCCCAGTCTTTGTTACCTCTTTGTATCAGAACTGTGGATTTTTTCTAACATCAGCTCAGCCAGCGTCAAAAATTACGAACTGCAACTTGAATGTCACTGCAAACACTCCCTCCTGGCACCAACAGTACGTGATGAAATCAGGTTTTTTCTCCATGAATTTTTACAGGTTATTAACAATCAAAGATTATTCTTACAAATTTCCCATTGCCAAATACAGTAAAATACATAGCCAAGAATGTGTTTAATGTTTTGTAGAATCTTTTCCTTTTCACAAATACTCATTTGTAAGATGGGTCTTTGTAAGACCTGCTCTGCAGAAATATTCTTTGCATTTCCTATAAATTATTCTCTTTGGAGTCTAATGGTGTTTATGGAAAGCCCATTGTGAATGGAGCAATGCACTTCTTTCTCTTCCTTGTATTATGTGGTTTGTCCCTTCTTCTGCCTCTGCTGGGACCCATGCTTTTGGAGATGCTGCCCAGAGCCTGGACAGGCAGAACAGTTCAGTTTTGTCCAACCTGCTCTTGTCATGAAGTTCTGTGTAACTTGGAGGCTGAGACAGTGCCTTCTTGGCACCTCTGTCTTTCTGTCCTTTTGCAGTCCATCTCCGGTGAGCTGGAAATTCTTGGCATGAAAAGTGCAGGTCCCTCCTCTTTGGTGCTGTTCCCTTTCACGTCTAGCTGTGAAGAAGAACTTGTACTTATAAGTTGGTCTCTTCTGTCAGGACAACTGCATGATGATGCAGCAGGTTTCTGCAAAAAGTGGGTTTTATACAGTTTACCAGAATCAGTCTGGAGGAAAAAAAAACATTTTCTGGCCTGCTATGCATATTTCTATTTGTCTGAAATTCTGCATCAATACCCCTGAAGTAATTTAATGGTCTTCTCAGAAAATTCTTCTGATGACCTCATAAGCAAGTCATCATACATAGTCATTTGTTGCTATCTTATTCTTTTCTCTTATCCTAATATATGTCTTTACTTTGATTCTTTGACAAGAGAAATTGGCCAACTGCTAAAGTGTCAAAAGTTTTAAGTAAATAAATGAAAAAACTGAGCAGATAACCTGGAAAGGTAGAAATTGCCCTCTTCATGGTGCAGTTTCTGTGATTCTTCTTGCTGTTCCTTTTCATAAGTGCCCTATTTACAGCAACACAGAGCAGGAAACAACTGGAAGGTGCCGAAGTCTGCTGTTTGTGGATGAAGATTCATTATTCACTCAAAGATAAACTGCTTTGAAATTAATATAGTGGATTATTCAAATAAAACTATATAAGACAGTTACAAAGTTATTAATTTAATATTGACTATTTTTTATTTCTTTACAATATCAAACTTTGGCCTGCTTTTCTGCCCCATACCTTCAGATGAGATATCTTATGTTTGGTCAGAAATAGGTCACTTTTTTCTTTTTAACAACCTGAACTGAGCATGTTTCAAAGGCTCCCTGGCTTCAGAGAACAGACATCCTTCTCCGATAGAAATCCTCTGTCAGCTGGGTCAGAGATGGTTCAGGCTTCCTTGCCCTGTCAGCACAGGACCAGTCCAAAGGACGTATACCACGAGGGACTTCATTCTGGGCAACTTGAGTGAAAATACCTGCAGAAGAAGGTACACGCACACACATACACACACACACACATATATATGTATTTTTTTGCAACAAGGGTGCTTGATCACCAGTTCTCCTGCCAAGACTGACTTAGTGACAGTTTTTGGAAACCAGCACCCTGACTTTAGTTTGGACTGACATGGTAGATACTTAAGGATGCAATCCCTTCTGTTTCCCAGAAGATGGGTGGGAATTGGTGGGAAACCAATGTTCTGCTGCACACAGCGTGAGTGCAGCTCAGCCCTTAGCACTGTGGTGGTAGTGGGGAAAAACACCTGCTAATGACTGGGGCTGGAGCCTGAGCGTGCTCTGAAGAAAAGGCTGTTTCCACTCTGCTGGGATTGTATCCCCTCTTCAGGCTCTGTACTCGTGTCTGTTTTTCAGCCTCCCATGTCACACTCTCACTTGCCGCCATGTGGAGGAAAAAAAAAAGAACCTTAGAGGGAATTTCAGACAGTCAGACAACCGAAGAATTTCTGAACTATGCTCTGTGATCATCCAAATAATATGTTTTGCTGCATGTGCACTTGTTTATATTGGATCAAGAGAAGTTACATGTTCCCTTTTGGATTTTTGTGCCCATCAATAGGTCCAAGGTGTGCCTGCAGCTTTTGCTGATACAGCAGTGCTGGGTCCATAGACCCACCAGGTGCTCTTAATGTGGGATGCTTTCAGGCTGGAAAACTGACATCTCTGCTGCCAAACTTCTTCGCTCCCCCCAAATCCTCCTTGTGAAACTTGTCCATGAAGAAAAGGACAGGTTTTGCTGGTATTGCCAGCTCTACTGGGGGTCTTTGAATGACAGCTCTGTCTGGCAGGGACTTTGGCACCTCACTGCTGTAGCTCTGCCAGCAAAAGTGTTTTAAGTCTCCTTCAGTGTCAGCCCGGTTCTGAGAGCTCCATCTGTTTGCAGCCTTGTCAAATATAAGATTCCAGCTGTTTTAAAAATAAACTATGTTTGCTATTTGGATGATGTAGCAGCTTTTCCTGTACCAGAGCAGCGCCTTTCTCGCTGGAGAGTGTCAGAATACATCCTGTAACTGGAAGACGAGAGGTAGGAGCTGCAGAAAAAACTGTTCCCCTGCCCTTGTGTGTGGGTGTGCCAGTCTCTGACTACCCCACCCAAAAGCTGTCCGTCCCCTTCAGCTCCAAGGTTGAGCCAACACAGGTAGAGTTTGGGTTTCAGGTTTACTGAAAATGTAAAATGTAAATGTTGGGAGAAGAAAACAGGTAGTACAAACTGTTTCATACCGCAGCCCTATGTTTGAGCTAGGGGGCTTGAAATAAGAGAGAAAATAGAGCTTTTGTCAGGTAGAAACTGGGAAGATGAGAAAGGGAAATGAAACTTTTTAAAAAAAGAGGAAGGCTGGCTTTGAAAAGCTTGAGGACCACAGTGGATGAAGATATTGCCGGTTATGTGACAGCTTGCATGCTTTTTCTGTGGCTCTGAAATGGTTGTATTTTGCATTGTGTGAACTATGAAGGAGCGAGTTCTCTGCTCCAAAATGGCCTTGGGAACAAATTGCTATGTATGTGGAGTATGGAAGGGATGGCAGGACACTAGGATAACGAGAACAGTTTTATGGTTTTAATTAAGTGGAGGGGCTGGGGGTGTTGAGTGATGCTCCAGGGAAGAGGACTAGGAGCTTATTAGGACAAAAAGGAGCAGGGCACAAGGAAGAGCAGGTACATACACTAGTAGAAAGCTTATGAGGAGAAGAACTAATATGAGTACATAGTGCACTACTAAAATGCTGGCAGATATCAGCAGTTTCTGGCTGTGTCAATACTTAAAGGGCAGATGCGCCTGGAGTGATAGAAGAGTCTCTCTCTTCTGCTTGCCTGCTCTGTGTACTTCATACCCTGCATCTGGGATTTTCATGTTCTGCTAAAGCTGCGGGGGGGGTGCACTAAACCTGACCCAGAGGCTGCGGAACATGGCATCCAGTTTCCACATGTGCCCTGTTTAACTTAAAGTTAAGTGTTAAAGTTAAGTGTTAAGGTAAGCGTTCTCTGCTGCTGGGTGGATTTCTCAGATCTGATTTGATACTCAAAATTAATTTGTCTGCAGTGTTCAGGTGAAATATTGGTTGGAGAGAACAAGTGAGACAGAGAGAAATCCAGTGAAATCTCAGTTACAAGTGGCAGTATCTTCTTCTCTCACAGATCAAGTAGATTTTGCAGTTTCATCTGCAGAGTAAAGACAGTATTCAACAAAAGCAAGATGTTATGGCCAAGTTCCATGTGGGGCTTTTGATGGCATGAGTCATATCACACTGGTTTATTTGCTCAGAGAGAAGGTCTGCCACAGTGGAGCGCGGCTACAACTCGTAGAGTGGCTACTCACTGCAGCGAGGACTTGCCATCCTACTCTGCACAGCTTTTAGGAGACAAAAATAATGTAGTTACCGTAAGTGGTGGAGTCACCATCCCTGGAGGTATTTAAAGGACGTGTAGATGTGGTACTTGGGGACATGCTTTAGTGCTGAACTTGGCAGTGCTGGGTTTACAGTTGGACTAGATGATCATAATGGTCTTTTCCAACCAAATTATTCTATGATTTCTATGATTAAAGTTGCTCAGGGCTCCGCTGTTCTTTGAGACAGCATGGAACAAAATGCTGCTGCTGAGCGTGAGAGGCTGTGGTGGCCAGTGGCCTTGGCCATCCCTCCAGCTGGGAGCCAAAGTACAGACTTGCTTTTAGACTGAGTGTCACCTGAAGGCCAAGGGAAGCTGAAGCTCTCTATCGCTGGGCCCTTCTGATGAGCTTGACGCGGGCTGGCACCCAGGAGGTGCTGCTGGTTGTGTGAGATGGGGAGAAGCAGGTACCAGAGAAAGGGTCCGTGGGAGGCCCGTGTCCTGTTCTTTCTGCCTGCAGAGATTTATGTCCAGGTGGCAGGAGAGAGCCCTCACCACAGAGCTCTAGGGTATGGTTAAGCGCTCCTCCTGATCAGGCTGTTTCCGTTGTCAGACGAGTGCAGGTGCAGGGGCCGTGCCCTTGACTTACCTTCTGCTCCTCTGCAGATGCACAGGGCTGCACGCTTGTGGGGCCATCCCATTGGGAACAGGCAGCTCTTGGTGTTGGACCCTGATCCCAGGGCATGTTTAACCCTGCTACATGGAAGCAGGTTGGAAAGTCGCACTGGTGCTTGTCATCTTCCTCTTCTGGAGAAGGACAATTACCTTTTTCTCGCACAATGGCAGCTGGAAAACAGGAAAAGCAGTAAGTGCTGTTGGCTGCTCCTTCCTAAGCCTGTCCCTTGTAGAGGTCTCTGATGACCCACAGCTGGCTACTCCGGAGTTGGTTTCAATAGTGCCTGTCTCCGAGCCCAGAGTCCATCAGCCTGAGCTAGTCCCCTCGCTCAGCACTCTGGTTTCTCACGGCCAGTACGGTAGGTGTGCGCCGTTGGTTTTCACTAGGGACTGACCAGTGTACAGTGGATTCCTGCCATCCAGGAGATTGCATACAAAAAACGGGGAAAAAAAGCTCATATTTATAAACAACTGACGAAGCAGCTTTATCCTCTTATTATTTCATATCTGCACTGGTTTACTGGGTTAATGACTTGCCAGTTTATTAAGTATCAAACAAGCTCTCATCACCTGCCCAGAGCAGCCCCTCTGCCTTGGGGCAGTTGGCAAAAAAAAAATCTGTCTGCTTTTTGCCCTCTGCCAAACTTCTGTCTGAGCGGCTCTGACAGTGAAATTTAAGCTGTCTGCCCATGCCCAGAAGCAGCACTTCACACAGGTAGGAAGCTTGAAAGTTTTTGTTGTTTATTAAGTATCAAACAAGCTCTCATCACCTGCCCAGAGCAGCCCCTCTGCCTTGGGGCAGTTGGCAAAAAAAAAATCTGTCTGCTTTTTGCCCTCTGCCAAACTTCTGTCTGAGCGGCTCTGACAGTGAAATTTAAGCTGTCTGCCCATGCCCAGAAGCAGCACTTCACACAGGTAGGAAGCTTGAAAGTTTTTGTTTTTTAAAAAAAGAAAAAGAAAAAAAAGAGTTGCAGCACCACAGGAGTTTCCTGCCTTACAGGAGACGTGGCTGCCACGACAAGCTTTCAGTTTTACATGGAGGCAGAATTTAGCTACTGAAATCTTTGGCATTGTTCTGGCTTAGCACTTGAAAGCTTGGCTTTAAGAAGCCGGTGTTGGGTAGCAAAAGGCATGGTAATGTGGCTCCTTGTTATGTGTGGGGGGGTACAGTAGTGTGATGGGTATATAGCAAGGAGGCTGAGAGGAACCTTGCCTTTTGGGATGGTGGGTGGGGCAGGGAATGAGGAGGGCAGGGCTAGGAAAGAAAGTGCAGATGAAGAAGCTAAAATCAAGGGGAAAGTGCAGAGCAGCAGCGCTACCCAACATTTCCTGAGTGAGCAGCTCAGAACAGTGTTGTTCCTCAGGTTAATGTTTTCATATCGCTTCCTGAACATGGTATGGCCTCCAGCAGCACCTGGTTTTTGCTTATTGCTTTACAGAAAGGCGCGTAAGATAAATGTTTTCCAAAGCAGTTTTGTCACTGGATGTTAACTAGCTCTCAGGTGACACCGGTGTTCGAGCAGAGTATGTCCTTCAGAGCCAGCCATGAAGGCCAGAGCTTTTGAAGCAGAAGAAAGGATTAGGATATAGATAAAATGACTTCAATCAAATCACATTTTTGTTGATCTTGGCTTGAGCTGAGTTAAATTCAAAATACCCAAGGTGATGTAGATTTCATATATTGCTCTTTAGACACTTACAGACTCAGAATAACAGAAACACACAAAGCAACCAAAGGAATAACCTGCAACCTCTAAAGCATTGTCAGAAGAGCAGCAGTCCTGCCCTCCTCCCTGTGACAGGAAATCCAGCCGGCAGTGTGAAGTGACACAGGAAGGCACAGGTGTCCCTGTGCCAACACTCGGTGCTACAAAACCCCCAGGTTACTCGGAGTGGCCCTAGAATTGTGTCAGCCCTGTCCTGGTGCACAGAGGCACTGTCATGTACCTCACCTTCAGAATCTCTCGCCTGTCACTCCAGAAGGTGTGCCCACAGGCTGGGACCGTGCAAAGGTAGACAGGCAGCTGTGCTGAAAGCCATGCACCTGGGGAAAAGAGGGGATAGCACAGGAGAAAAGGAGCAGACTGCGTGCTCTGTGCTTTGCATGTGTGCGTATGTGTAGAAAAAAGTAATCTGTGGTGGTGAAGGAAACACCTGCGTGTTTCTGTGGCTGGTGAAGTGGCTGCCAGAAAGTCAACAAGAATATGCCAGCATTTGACGTGGAGCTGATGTGTGTATGGATTATGTGATAGGCCAAGCAGAATGGTGGGGCATTTCTCCCCACAGGGGTGAATATTCCCAAGCCACTAAGGTAGAGTCAGTCCTAAATTAAGTATCTCTGAACCACTTGTTCTTTTCTTACGTGTTTGTGCTTGTGCAGGAACAGCAACAGTCCTCTTGGCCTAGGAGGAATTTTAGCAAGGCTCTAGAAACCTTGGGAAAAAAAACCCCAGAGGTGTAGACTTAGAGGCACCTAACCCTTAGGCATACAAGCACAGACTAGGAAATCGGAGACGGCTCTCATTCTGCACCCACGTTTACAGCCAAAGAGAGTAAATGTCATTCTCCCAGGGAAAAGCAGTGTTTCTTGGAGGCTATTTGTATGGGATGAGTCTTAATACCCAGCCATTCTCCCTTCTTATTCAATGAAGGAAGAGAAGGGCAAGAGTGAATCACAGGAGCAGTGACTCAGAGTGCACACATTACCCTTCCCCTCTGATTCACCCTCTAGATGTGCCTTGGTTCCTCCAGCAGCTATGGGGGAGCTTGGCCTCCGAGCTGGAGCATCTCAAGGTAGGGCTGAGGAGATACCCCTTTTACTTTCCTATGTGGAGATGGGGCAACAACCACCTCTTAATTCCAGCACTTACATCTCAGCACTTAACAGAGCTAATGCGAAGGCTGGGTGGATGGGAAGAGACCAGGCTAGGAGTTGTGTATCACCTCAAAGCCTGTAGCTGGCCAAAAACATCCATTTGCAGCTTCCTTTTGTTACATCTGCTAGCCAGCTGTGATAGTAGTGTGGTTCCCCTCCCTCCCCCAGTACAGCCCTGCCAGCGCACACAATTACACTAACACAACTTTCTTTTATTGAGATTATCGGGGGGTTGCAGGAGGTGGACTGGTGCTGGTGGCTTCATACCACCATGAGTACGACCCACAGCTCTGCTGGTATAATAACTCCTTTTAAATCTCAAGTGCTTTGTCCATCTAGCACAGTCTACTGTTATTTCTACATCTGTAAATCACTCTTAGCATAAAACTTAATGATCTGCATCCCCCTCTTTCATGAACCCCGGCCAAACAGGAGCACAATGCTGCAGCTGTAGCTATTAAGCGATGGTGGCAGCAAAGCACTCCATTAATACCTCATGCTCAGCAGTTTGTGCTGCATGAGAGCCGAATAATTATGCCCTTGTTACCCTCAAATGAGAGGCACAATTGCCAGAAACAAGCGTTTACAATTTAAAAAACTGTATCAAGTCAAGGACAGCATTTGTTCATTCACAGCACAAGCCTTTCTGAGCAAGAGGACTGTGAGGCAGAAAAGAGACAGTTGTTTGTAGAGCTGTACTGTACCACCTCAGCCAGACCTCCACCACCGCTTCATCCCAGCTGTTGTAAGAAACCAGCAGGCAGAGCTTTAGCCAAAGCTCTTGTTGCTATGACTTGCACCGATGGGGAGGTTTAGTTGAGGTTAGAGGTAGGAATGGGTAGCATGGCTTTATAATGTATCAGTAACCAGTGATCTGCAGCCTTTCAAACAGCAGCCCA
>NW_010339644.1:0-14816 GCF_000700745.2 Antrostomus carolinensis | reverse complement strand
GGGGGGGGTGTTTTAATAATAAAAATAGAAGAGGTGAGAGTCTGACCTCCTTTCTGAGGGTGCCTTATTGCTCACACCAGGGTAGCAGCCACACGTCTTTGTGGTTAGTGGTGTGCAGAGACTACAGAAGAATTGAGTAACTGTTCCTTCCTTACCTACAGCTCGACATGAACAGGGATTTCAGAACAGTGTCTGCACTGACATTTTTGGAAGCGTGACAGCTGGTGCAAAGGACGTAGTTAAAAGGAGGACTGTTGTGCGGGCAGACTTGCTTTTTTTTATTTTGAGCCAACATTCCACCACTCTCTAAGCAAGGGTAGGGCATATGGTAATTAAAAAAAAAAAACAAACCTTGTCTTACAATATTTTGCTTTTAGTAAGTCCAAGTGAGGACTAAAAAGAGAGTTCTGAAGTACACCCCAAACTTAGCACTTCAGAATGCTCCGTGCTTTGATGCAATACATTTAGCAACAGATACCTGACTGGGCATTTGCTGCGTGCTGTCCTCATCTGCCTGCACATGAGTCATGCTACAGAAGAATGTGCTTATGCTGTCACCTCCTTGAGAAGCCCTGACTCTCACCTCAGGACTTGCCAACATCAAAACAGCCAAGACTGCTTTATTTTCCCAGTCCTGTTCTAATATTCAGCCAAGAGATAATAGGTCATAAGAAAGAAGTGGAAGGAGTGATTAGGACATGTGGGCTGGTTAAAGCAAGTTTCGCTGGGGTGCCTGGAGAGGACCGGAATTGCAAGAAGCCCTCTCCAGCAGGCATTACAGCTGTTTGACAGCATTGCTGTTTGTGGGCCCTGAAATTTTTCCAGCGTGCATAATTTGCATTTTTTTTTTTATAATAAGCTTCTCTTATTTAACTTCCTGAGAGTCCAGGAAGTGCTCAGGTACTTCATGTTCCTTTCTTCTCCCACCCGTGATCCACAGACCTTTCATCAAAAAACCCCCAGTGTAGTACTGACTAAAAAACCCTTCCAAGCTGCAGTACAGTGTTGCAGGGGCAAGGGTGCTCATGCAGCTGAAGCTCGACTTTGGCATAAATAGGAATTTTTAAAAACATCTCTTGCCAGGTTACAAACCAAGAAGAATAAAAGTAGAACTCTTTCAATCTGCTTCGGTAAAGTATCTCCTTGAGACAATATCGATCTGAGTATATTATAAAAAAAACTTCAGGCTACATTTTAAGAAATAAGCAGATTTTGGAAACAATATCCCTAAAATGCACAATTGAATTTATAGCTACGCTGCCAAAGCAGGGCAAGGGGGCTTCAGCTCCAGTGACAATCCGGCGAGAGGATGGAGAGGTCCTCCCGCCCGAACCGCTTCAGTCGCAGGATCATCTTTGCCCTCTTGTGGGCAAACGTCTCTCGTGCCGCTTCTCAGCAGATCCGGGTGCGGACAATGCGCTGTGGGGATGGCAAGGACGGAAATCAAAAGGTTGCTGGTCCCCCTTGTGCTGCCTGTAGCAGGCAACGAACAGCTATTCTGAATTCAGAGAGAAGGTAAACCCAAGACTCAGCCAGGCAGTTCACCTTGCTTGGTTGCTGCCCGTTCTGAGAACCTACAGTAAAACACCCTGGGTTACGCTCCTGAGAAAGGAGTGGTCACAGTTCGAGCAATAACAGGACTTCAACTGTGTAGTCAGGCTCCAAATATTAAATCTTTGTCAATCTTTCTCAGTTTCTGAGTTATTTTCTCAGGCTGTGTAAATCCATCACTGATGTACCCTTTTAACAGAACATTTTGCCTCTATTGTTTCCTTGCATCTAGTTTTCAAATTGAATTAAAAGCATTAGAGACCTTTTTCCCATATGAATCCTTACAGTTACACTCATCATTGGCAACTTCACCTTTAATGTTATAATATAAAGAAACAGATACTGTGGGCATTCCAATTTCAGTGCTGACAGTGAAGTGCCATTGTCCTTCTGTCTGCAATATCACCACCAGGTAATAAGCAATCTGTAGGATTATGAAATAAAACTACTGTGCCAGGAAGCACGGACGTTTATTTCCTTTTCCACTGACAATCAGATAAACATTTTTAAAGGGTCCAGGGGCTACTCCTCAACCAAGTAACTTGGTCACCTGCATTCTTCTACATCAGGAGAAATCATTTGCTCTGAACACCTTTGGCTAGTTTGTGCTCCTTCCTTCAACAAGTCTGCCCCTTTATTCCTTTCAGTTCCAAGGAACCAAGACAATAAGAAAGCAGCACTTGGATTGTGACGCTTGTCACAGTAACCTGCAGGCCACCGGAGGTGTAAAGATAGTGCAAACTGGTTTGGTTGGACCCTGGGGTACGAGGCAATACTGACCGCATCGGACCTTTCCTCCTGGAAACTTGCAGTGAGAATATCCAGGTTTGCAAGTCAGACCCTTTTCCCCAGTAACAGGCAAACACAATGCAAGCACTTTCCTCCAAACCAGGAACAAAGAATGATGTTATTTCCTATGGTTTGCTTTGGGAGAACGACATAGCAACACCAAATCATAACAGCAGAAGTGAGAAACGCTTCAGTTATTTACTAATATTTTATTTTTTAAATTATTACAAAATATTTTAGAAAGTTCTTAAGACCAAAAAACCATAATACATTAAAAAAGATCACAGGTTTAGAATGGAAAAAATATTTAAGCATTTCAAAATTATTTAAATGGAAATTCAAGGCAACACTGGCAACAAAACCATATAAAATTTTTATTTTATATATATAAAACTATTGTATTATCATCCTGATTTAATAATCATTAAAAGTCACTTAAATTCTCAAAGGTATTAAAAGTGATAGATAGTTCTGACCAGCATAAAATTTCATATCTAGTGATCTGCTTATGCTTACAGCAATAGACTAAAACAGAGATGAATTTCTATCCTAAAGGCACTGCCAGCATCTTGATTTGTTACAATTTCATATAACCTTTCAAAAGCTTCACACAGCATTCCCTGCAGTGTCGAAAGCCTGGTATTTTCATTGCAGCCATCTGAACAAGGATCGCTATGATGGCCACGATGCAAAAACACCGTGTGCAGAGCTCTGAGAACCGTGTGAGATAGCTCACTGCTTTCTCAAGTTGGAGGGTGCAAAAGCAGAACTCAATTGTAACAGACACAACCATTTCCTGATATTTTTAAGCACAGAGTGCAAGTAGTAAGGCACAGTTTCTTTACATACGTAAAACCCAAAGGGCACCAGTAGCATTGTGATTTTAATGTGGGCTAAACGCCAAACACAAAAATTAACATTCACCATCTACACAATGCACGTGCAGATTTTTAGAGCAGAAACTCACAGTGCAGCCACTTAACAACAAGTCCTCACCAGTCCTGGAGAATCCTCCGCGCTGATTCTCAAGGCACTGGAAACAACACCTGAAAGTGGGTGCAGAGCCTTTAAATATTTTTGGACAGGCTCAACTGGAAAAGACAAAAGCTTTTAATATGTCTGAGTAGGCTCGCAACACCACTGCCAAGCACCATGGTGAAGAAGGGAGAAGACAATCCCCAGATGGATGTACTGGGCCAGTTGTTTCCACAGTTTTCCTACCAGTTGAGATTGTACAGGGATGGTTACTTTGCAAACAGAGGAAGAAATTTAAGGCAGTTGCTTGTAACAGCACTTCTGCCAGGGCTCCCACCACTCTCCTGAACAATCCTTAACCCACTTCAGTCCAAATCAGTCACCTTAATGTAAGCAATTGAAGCAGCTGGTTTAAATATTAAAGTAGGCTGATTTCATCAGAAGCAGGCTGGGAAACAAGCAGACCGTTTTGCTGACAGAGCATGCAAGGGGTAAGAGACATTCAGCCACACGCTCAGAGCTCCTGCAAAATGAGATGTTGAATCCAGCTCCAACACCATTCTCTGGGATCAGTCTAATTAAAAGACAGACACTCAAAGCCTGGAACCAACACCAGAAGCATCAATGGGGGCACGTCACGACTGCAGGAGACCAGTCTGCTCCCCCACTGCAGCAAGGAAGGAGAAGACCTAGGAGGGACACACACCCGCCCCTTTATCTTGGGAAGCTGATAACGCAGTTAAGGGAATGACCTCACAGTACAGCATACACACTGGCAAACCTGCTTTGCAGCTATTTTAAAGCAGAAGACCTCATACTTACAAGCCTAGGATTAACACTACCATCATGCAGAAACTTCTTTGTTAGCCAACAGCTGCTTGGGAAGCAACAATTTAGCAATTGCCTTAAACCTATAACCAACACGTGGCTCATCTGCTCCTAGTATTTAACTACCATGTGACAGACTAATGCCAGCTAGACAGTGCATGGGATGGAGCACCACGTACTGGTGTGAAGAACAGCAGGACTCTTCCTATTAGTAAACTCCTGTGACATATGGAAAACAATTAACCAGTTTCCCAGAGACTACTGTTTGTTGTTCTCATGAGCTGACAGCAGTGCTTGCATCCCTTTCAGTCAGAGATGGAATCTGATCCTCAAAGCTATACATGGATCAGTCAGTTGGTGAGAGAACGGGAATGAACTACCTACATGGAACAGCTGAAACGAAAAGCAAAACATGCCAAAACCCCCTCACTCGTAACAACCTGAAACACAGCAGGGCTGCCAGCACCTATGTAGTAGGAGAATCTATCAAACCATTCTACAAAGGTTGGCATTTTTTGTTTCAAAAGGCCTCATGTCAGATCATGGGAGTTGGGAGATCTTGGTCAGAGCCACCTTCTGACACCAGCTCCTTATGGCACCTTTTCATAACAGTCACTTGCTCTGTATTTCAGTTCCTCTCTGAAGTATCAGCAGGAGATATCATAGATAGGAAGGCCAAGGCAGAGATGACTTTACAGATCCCTTTTGGTACCAGTATCTCCAATTCAGGAATGGACACCAATAACAAAGCACTTAGGTGGGGAAAAGTCTATAGAAAAAGCAACCAAAACCCAGAACTCTATTTGTGTATTTTCAAGCTGAGAAAAATTACAGGAAAAATTACCTCAAGATAAAAGTCCTCTCATGGCGCTGCACTGCTTAATAAATATCAGCAGCACAGTGTTACTCTTGCACTGTATTTACAGTTTTTAATTATAGACCAAGATTTAGAGACTATAGACATTTTGATGCAAAAACGATTTCAGTAGAATCCTGGGCAATTAAAAAAAAAACCCAACCAAACCCCTAAACCTTTAGAACGTTGATCATAGATAAGGACACAATCCCTGAAGTAAGGCATTGCAAATCAGAGCAGAGATATTTCTCATTATGGCAAGTTTCGTTATCACCAGTAATGCTGCTTATAAAGAAAACATCTCTAATCTACCTAGTTTTCAGAGACAGCTACAGCAAGCTCTGTACACCTAGACTGAGATCAGGTTTTAGTGCAAATGGACACTAATAAATATGAGGAAAAAAAAAAGTCAGTCCAAAGAGCACTTTTTCACAAAGCAGGGAATTGGATGAAGGGAAGTATGTCTTTTATGTGTGGCTCTGCAACCAAGCTACAGCTTAAACATGATGCTTCACACCACCTGTCAACATTTACATCCTCCAAGCAAAGTGTAGTGTTAAGCTTCAGTCTCAGACCTCAGAGAGAGAACATCACAAACTCACATTCATCAGAAAGTGACAGCACTGGAAAAAAGCTCTGACCTTCTTTTACAGTCCTCTGTCTTCTAACAGCTTCCTTGTCCTTTTCCAAATACAGCTTGCTCAGCTAATTTCTGGAGGGCTTAGTCTCAATGCTGCCACAACAGGTTACAGGACTATAAATTTGTCAGACTAGCATATTGATGAAATGGAGTTAATGCCTGGAACACATGGCAAATGTCATGAGCACTCAAACAAGAATTGTTTTTGCATAATCAGCTTTTTCTCATTTGCTTTGGTATTTTGGAACATCTCCTGGCTCACAGCAATTTGCCCTACTTTTGAAGGCTTTCCTCTTAAGTGAGGTCCAGCACGTCTTCTACCTCAGACATCTGAAAAATGCCTTTTCACCACTTCATTTCCTTCACAGCCATCAACATCTGGTCTGATATGTCCGTCACTTCTCTGATACATGTGGCATCAGCAGTGTTCCTTGCAGTCCTACAGCCTGTTGCTTTTAAGACAAATCAAGGGTACAAGTGCTTGTTTACCTGTTTACCAACTGACCTAGCCAGTAGCAAGAAGTCTCAAGCTAGTGCCATATTTATAAACCAAGAAAATGGTGGGGTCCATAACCACTCTAGCAAAACTTAGCATTTACTATGCATAAACAAGCTGCATATGGTATTAACCTTGCAAGTAATATTCACCAGGATAGGACCCACATGCTGTCACATTTTTCCCACTGATGTTCAGATTGCCACTTTTTGGGTTACTCTGTGAAAACACTCTTCATCTTTTTCCTCTCACAGCTGGCTTTTCAAGTTTCTTCCTGCAACTTTTATAGCTTTTGAAGCAATCTGAAAGAAGATTCTGGCATCCAAGTCCAAACTCCCATGATCATGGGGTGCACAACTCTCCCTTAATATACGATTCCATTGCCCTCCCCATAAAACCCCGACACTCACTATTCCATTAAACTGATCGCCACAGACAGAACTGAGACATATGAACAGTAAAACCAAAACCAACCCCCTTCTGTAAGGATAAGAATTTCTGTAAGGCTCCAGTTAGGTATCCCTTTTACATTCACAGTTTGACCAGTAAGTACAAGCCTGAATTCTGCTGTACTAATTTATGACTCGTAACAGAAGTATCTGGTCCTTTTAGACACAAAATATCTTTAGGGTATAGCTCAGAATTTATGCATCGCACATTAACCTTTATTAGTCACCTCTGCCAAAAATCATATCAGCACACTGTTGTCTTTAAGTTATTCTATTTATACACACTTTTTTTAGTGTATGTCACCTGGGCAGGTGGCAGGACCAGTTATTAAGCAGGACCAGTTACCTTAGAACATAATGCTCAGGATGCCACTACTTGACCTAAGGATCTATAAAAATTTGTGATAAGCAATGCGTACAAAATTGATTAGAAGGAAGAGATAGAAGTTGTTACCAACAGTGCACTGAAAGTTCATTTTAGTTTGCTCCATTCAAAAAAAATGAATGAATTCCAGAAAGTTAGCTTTGTTTATTCAGTGGCTGGTTTTCTGTGGCACTCTGAGTGTTGCCAGGAGTCTCTGAGTGTCCGTCGGCGTTTTGTTTCCGACTGTGAAAATACTCTGTAATAATTTCAGCTAAAAATGCACCACTTGCAAGAAATCCAAACACCTGTGAAAGTGAAAGAAATATATGATTTTTAAATGTATAAACATTAACAGTATTCTAACATTGTTTGGAAGGATTTTCTGGACTACTTACATATGTTAATAACACTTATATATGAACATTCCAGTCCTCCTTAAATTGGCGGTTCCATTTAAATTAGAAATAGATCAGAAATCATAATTCTAGCACATCTAATGCAAACATTTTTACAGTTCTCATTCTCTTAATCAAGCTTGAACCGTATAGTATGTTCTAAACAGATATAACAGTAAAAGTATTTTCATTTTATTGCAAAAAATGAGTTATTAAAGAAGCATGGCATTGGTGGTATAGCAGAGTATTTATCCAAGAGATGGCTGCTGATTTGAGGGACTAAGTGGAGAAGAGTAAGACATGGAAGGTAAAAGGAGGTACGATCTGCAGAGCCTAAGCAAGTCCTTACTGGCTCAGCAAGGGGGGATGAAATGACGTTTTGTTAATGACATTTCATTATTAGTCATGGCAAGACAGTAATAAGGAGAAGGCTGGGTTTAGCAGCTTCTTTCAAACAAGGAAACACACACATGCATTATTCAAAATTTTACAAAAATTTTACACAACTGGTTTGCCCCAAAGCAATTTGACACTAGTAGGACTTAAATCACAATAGTTTTTGTTTTTCCAGCACCAGAAAAAAAAAGAAAGACTTTATACTGAAATCATTAGATTTGAATATATCAGCATCACAGAAGATGACTACACAAAAGTATGTATCTCTAATAGCTCATGCTGCCTGTGGATCAGAATTATTTTGCTTTCTTTTCCAACTCATTTTTTCTCATTCAAGAATAAGATAAAAATTTGATCTTTTAAACTCACATATTCACAATTCCAAGGTTTTTCTAAAGAAGTGCCAAATGTGTGAGGAATTATGACACCCACAGCACCCCGAAGGCTCTTCAGTGCCTTCCCCTCAGCCTCTTCAGTGTTCTCTGGGAGATGCATGCCCTGTTGCTCTTCTAACTATTTCTGTCACGGAGGAAACCACTACTCTTATTGCAGCTTTTGCAAGTCAGCATTCTCCACACTTGCTTTATAATGGCTGGCAAAAGACATGGTTTCTTGCTGACCTTGTGAGAGGATGACATTATGAAAGGACTCCCCAGGGAGGTGCTCATGGCACCAAGCCTGACAACATTCAGGAAGCATTTGGCCAAGGCCCTCAGACACATGGTCTGAATCTTGGGATTGTCCTGTGCTAGGACAGGAGTTGGACTCGATGAGCCTCCTGGGTCCCTTCCAACTCACAACATTCTATGATTCTATGAAAAAAGTAGGCATTTCAGAAATGAGGACATTGGAGAACTGGGGAAACTGATAGGTGGCAAAATTGAAACAGTGACAGATGATGGGGAATAACACAGAGCAAAGGCAATGAAGTCTGAAGAACCCAGAAGCAAGCTGAAAACACTGGGGAGCTGCAAGTGCACACAGAGCTTTCCAGCAATCCTGAGGAATGCCCGTTCTTTGGATTTCCTATGGTAAGTTTCTGGAAGGTCTGAAATAGCTAATTTCTCCTGAAACATTGCAGTGTACTGAATTCTGTTCCCTGCCCAGTATTTTCCCTGCCAATTGAGCAAGGTTTAGAGGGCAGAGAAGTTACCATACAAGATAAATCTAAAGTAAATTATGCAAGACTTACACACGCAGCTTTTTCAACAGCAGACCCTGAGCTGGTCGCAGCAAGCACTATTGATGCTAACAAAAAACAGCCACCTATGGCTGGCATGGCCCAAAAATTCTGCAAATACAAAAAAAACAGTTACAGAATTGTAGATACACTACCTGAAAAATAACAAGCATCATAACAGCAGCTGAGTTAATCTGCAAGTGAATTTATGCTTTGAAACTCTGGATGCTAATGGGAGCTTCAGTAAATCTATTTTACAACTATATTCCAAACAACATTCAACGTTATCAACTATTTAAAGGAGTCTGCATCACACACTCCCCTGGTTTTGTCTTCTTTATGTATTTTATTCATTTAATCTAACTTCTTTCACAGTCAAATTCAGGCTCAGGTCAACCACGCCAGCATTATTCCCTATGTAAAACATCTCGGAAACCAAAAACCTCTAAGTAATGTGCTCATTCAAATCTCTTACTACACTCCCTTATCTGTACCTTCACAGAAAAAAACCCTACTGTGTGCTCTGAAGAGAAATAGGAAGGGACACTCATAAAACACTTGAATATTCTTACTGACTTCACAGAGCAACTCTGTGCCCCTGCTTTATCTTTTGAAATATAAAAGCATAAGCTGTAACAAGGATGACTATTACCAAAAAGGAGGTAGGCTACACCCAGTAGGAAAACAGACAGGGTAAACAGGCAAGTTAAAGTATCACGCTGGCAGTAAGCTGTGTTCCATGTACATACAGACAGGCCATGAATACCCAGTAGTATTAGTCTGCCTGAAAGACTTTCACACAAGTCCCAAAATCCTGCAGTTAGCCAACATGACAATTTTGGAAAAATAAAAGGGACTCTCAAAGTTGACTCATTTTTAAACTACTTTAATTTACACTTTAAATAGAGAAGGAGATTCATTCTGCATAGCCTTTTTATTCCACAGTAGTCTTTAAGCACTTACAAGAAATGGTTTGTTATTAAAAAAAAAAAATATTCCTTACCACTCTCTGTACTTTATCCTCCCCAAATGTTTCATATACATCAGTGCAATACACACACAGGATCAGGAGGCTCAAAAGAAAGGCGCTGCAGCTTATGAATTCAAAGAAGTACAGTCCGCCACACTTGAAACAATCCTCCACAATTTCTTCACAAATAACAGCCAGAAGAGAGAGAATCTGCAAACAAATAACATGCTAGAGTTGGATCAAGTCGGTAATATCTTCAGCAAACAGACATCTCTGATATGAACACTAATAAAGGCAGCTGCAAGAAAAATCCTCAATCTACAAAGAACCCTTTAAATTCTGCACTGTTTTCTTACAGGCAGAAATAATTATAAGGTGACATGGTTTACTCTTGCTGTTAAACTTGGTCAATGAACTACACTCGGGTAAGCTGAGCACACCCCACCAAATGTAGGCTTCTTGATTACAGTCACGATTCCCAGTTTGTGGTTTTGTGTAGTTGCCAGCTGGAAGCAGACGAGGCAGGCAGCGTGGCAAGCACACATCCCACTCGGAAAGAGCAAAAATGCTGTTGCTTACTGCTTAACTGCACTTAATTTTAAATGCATTTGGGTCCAGGGTGGAGGGAGAAACTGGCTGGCATCGGCACTTCCTGAAAGTTTACACTTGACGTTACCTCCCTTGATAAAACTTGAGAGACAAGTGCATGTAGCCAATAGCTTATGTGCTTATGAGCCAGCAGTGACAGAAGCTCAGCTCTACTTGTAGGAACCAAAACTTTAAGCTATGTTTAAGTTACGTTGATCCTTGTAGTAAGGAGTTCACCAAATTAAAACTATTAGTAGGAATCAGACTTGGTCATAAAATTGAGACCGATATAAGCATGATGATCATATTTTTAATGAGTATATGGGCAATAATGAGGTTGACAGTTCTTATTTTAAAAAATATTAAAAATCAAATTCTAAAATTCAGAATTGTTCTTGGAAAATAACCACCAGCCTTTGGTTTCAGTTTTCTGACAGTAAAAATAAGAACAATTTAGCACGTGGGAAGTGTAAATTCCTCCTGCTAAGCCAGACCTCATGAGGGCACGGCAAAGTATCATGTTCTGAATATCCTGCAATCATATAAACAGGATCTGAGAAAGGCAAAGAACCTGAGCTGGGGAACTGCAGTGTTACTATCAGGCCTCCACATACTTCCCTTCTCTCCCGCAGCAGCTGGCAAAGCAAACTTCTCAGCAGCCCTCGCACCTAAAACCGCAACTACAATGGTTGGCTGGGGAATGTTTTGAAGTCTGAATTACCAATTTTTAAGTATTTTTTTGCATTTCAAAAGATTTGCTTTATTTTCAATTTTATGACTTTCAATTTCACGTGGTCAGCTAAAGTGTGAGATATGTTTTCATGTCTTTTTATCAGCACTGAAAACTGAATGTCATAACTTTTACCTGGGATGAAAGAGAACATAAATAAACCTGCCCTTAAAAAAAATGTATAAGCCCAGATAATGATAATATGATCTAAATATCTGGAAAAATCCTCTTCCCTGAATGCACAAACAAGTAGAAAAAAATCCCACTCAAAGAGTAGCTATAAAAGGTTCAGTATCAAATAAATAAGATTTACCAAGTGAAGTCCTGTGTGGGACTTGTCCAAGTCAATATTCAATTTTTTATTAATAAGCTGAATAACAAAATCGAGTACATTATTAAAAAAGCTTTGGCTTGAAGAACTGTGATTAAAGTAGTGTATCAACAGCATGTTTAGAAGCTGCCAGAGAGTTCTGCTTGGGTTTCTTAACTTGTTTTTTGATATCACAAGAAACAAAAGGAATCACTCTATTGTCCTACTACAAAAAAAAGAATAGTTTTAAATACCACTAAAAGAGTGGTTCCTAATTTCAGTTTATATAGTTACAGCTATACAACACAGCAAGAAGTTTTTTCTATTAGGCAGAAGATGACTGTCTCTATTCATCTGCATTTTAGTAACATCCTGCTATTAGATACAGTATAAATACATGAGCCACTTTAAACAAGCCAGGAGACTGAGCTTTTCATCCATTTTCCCAAGAACTGATCTGCCAGAGACCCACCTTGGTTTGTCAGCATTAGTCCTGGGACGAACCACACAGGCTCACATGAAGCAGCCAAAGCTCCCTCTGTTTTGTTTTTACATCTGCCTCCTCCACACTGATCCCATGGAGAATGCCTAGCAGCTGATGTCCAGAATATCACCACTGCTTTTGTCTGAGCTGTTAATAACAGGCAGAGAGGGGCAGCTCAGGAGTTCCTAATTTCCTTGAGAGCTAAACCTTCCAGGCAGATTTTCTTGCACCCTGAAGCCCAGTGTAACACCTGAAGGCAAAAGCAAGGAGCCACCAGCACCTTGCTCCCCTCTCACCCAGAGCCCGGCACCGCTGCAGATGGGGTGCCAGCACTGGTGGGGAGGCAGAGGTTACCCACAGCGGGGTCAGGGCACAGGTCAGAGCATGGACAGGCTGCAGAGAGGGGCACAGGGACACAGACAGGCTGGCACCAGGCTTGCTGGTTCCTGCAGGAAAATCCACACCTCACCATATGCAGGCACTGCTTGCTGTAACGGGAAAACCATTGCTGGAGACATGGGTTTTAGCTTTTTTTTTTAATTGTTAGTCCTGTCTGTCTGTATACACACCAGAAACTAATCTTCATCCATTCCTTACCAGCAAGAAGTTACTCATTGATACTGACATTGCTGTTGGAAGTTTCTACACAAGTGTCAATTTTATAAAGTAGATTTTGTAAGTGAAAGGCTACAAAAGAATGCTACAAAAATAAAGCAGATCTCCCAACAGGCCTGTGAAAATGCTCAGCAGTGATCTTCCCAGTACAGAATCTTCTAGTTCAGATGGGTGCACATATTAGTGTTCTAAATTTCCACAATCAGGGCTGCTACAGGAAGTGAACAGCTAAGAAAAAGAGCAGATGTTTAAGACTGAATTATAATTTTCCTTTACAGTTACAGAATTTTGGTTAAAGTCAAGCAATAGCTGATGACACATATTTCTGCTTGAGATAAGAATTTGTTTCTCTCTCAATCTTGGCATGATATGCGCTGTGCCATTTATCTTTGTGCAGAATTTGAACCAGTCATGGACTAACAAAAACATTCTACCTATATATATATATAAACCAAAAATAATCTAGAAACCCATGCAATAAGCACGCCTCCCAGCATCCTCTTAACAGTTACATTTTTATTATTTGATTTGCCCAAAAAGCTTAAAAAAATGAACTAAGATTACAATATATGCCATTATTAATCAGAAGAAAAGCATTTCTAAGGTCTAGAAACCAGTTTTCTGCAGGCAATTTTTATTTTGTAAAATACTTGATCACTTCTACCATGAAGACAGCTAATTTTCTGAGTGCAATACCCAGTTCACCCAAGTGATCACCAGTGCGTAATCCCAATAACAACCACTGTTGCAACACAAGGCTCACGGGTGTTTGTGATCACCGGCATTTCCAAAAATCAAAGCTTTCCCAAAAGAGGAACTTTTTTTTTTACTGGAGATACTGAGGCATCCACCTTCAGGAGTTTCTCAGGCTTGTTTAAAGCCTTTTGACCAAGAAGTACAAGATTTGTGCATTTTGATAAAGGGATATAAAGAGGGAGGGAAAAAACGTTGGAAACTAGGAGGGTGAATGACTGTAACTCCATTTCCATTTTCCTCTTATTGAAGGACAGGTACAGGCTATAAACTGCTAAGTCTTTAGGAGCATATCAAGCAGCTATCCGTCCTGCTAATAACCATCATCTTCCTTTTTCCTACCTAGAAAGCTTTTCAAATAATGCCTCTTTTCAGGTACACAGTTTAAGACTTTGGTACAGGAGTAAACTTGCATATATAATAGTTTATTTTAGTTGGTGAACCGACTTACATAAATGATCTACTTGTCCGGGAGCACCAGACAGCAGATCTTACTTTATTAATCTCCAGTAGATGAAGTAAAAGTTTATGTCCTATCATATTTATTTATTTAAAGCATTCTTGGGTGTGATTTTTTTTAAACACTTAGAAAACACTCTTTTTGGCAGTGTTACCATTACCTTTACCAGCACTCAAGAATCTTACGTTTCTGGTTGAAGGTTTTGACTGTGTGTGAGACAAAGCTTAAAAACTACACATCCTCTTTCTGCAATGGTGAAGTAATGAGAGAGGGTTGGAAATCACCTACAATTCCTGCGAGCATGAGACATCTGACTAAAAAGCCACTTAGCGGGCTGGAAAATGTCCCCTGACACACATTTACAGTCAGCTGCCCTTTCCCCTGTCGGTTTCACTACCTCCCTGCCAGTACTTAAGAACGATGCTCCTTGTGTCCTTACCAACACAGTTTTGGCAGAGCCCATTACCGAGCACAGAACAAAAAGGAGCCTGAGCCAGGTGCCCAACCGCTAGATGTGTTCAGGAATAACGTTACACTTAAGAAAAAGCAAGCAGGCTCTAAGCCTGTTATTCCTGGTGGGCACAGGACATCATGCAGCGATGATGTCTCATGCAGTAGGCCGCCATCCACACTGCGTGCTCCTGGTGCGATTTTCTACCCTGCCCGAGGGGAGCGATGGGCTTCTGGCTGCGGGCACAGGCAGCCCAGTGTGACCAGCTTACAGACGGGCTGCAGGGGCGGCAGGAGAGGGAGCTCCGGAGGTGGTGACCCAACCAGCCCTTCCCAGTTCTACTGCCCTACTCTGAGGTTCAACCAAAGGCTTCTACCTCCTGTTTTCATCCAACATGGCCCTAAGGAGAAAACACAAAGTTTCCCGGGAGGTTTCCCTCTGATTTTAAACAATAACGACAGCGGCCAGCGGAACCACGCTGACTGCAGCACCGAGCCTTGGTCGCAGGGCGCACACGGTCCTCAGCTGTCAGCACC
>NW_010339643.1:415-3825 GCF_000700745.2 Antrostomus carolinensis | reverse complement strand
GGAGGGCTGTGTCAGAGATCCCCGCGGGAGGGGGGAGCCCCCCGCTGCGGTGAGGGACGTGGGGGGCGATTCCTCATTAACGTACTAATTGCATGTAGCGCGCGCCCGGGGCCCTAGCGCTGATGGAAATGGTGGCTTGTGTTCTAACCGATGTACCGCTTCCTACCAGCCCGCCTGTGGAGGCTCCTGAGCTTCGTGGTGGCTCTGCCCGGCGTTGGCGTTTGCATGCTCAACTGCTACTTGAAAGCGCAGCAAGAGCACGAGAGACCCGAGTTTGTTCCTTACGCTCACCTCCGGATCAGGACCAAGGTACGTTCCCCTGCTCCCTTTAAGGCTCTTGTTTTCTGTGCTTGCAGAGCTTCACCTGACATTACTACAATACAGTGTCTCTTGTTTTCCTCCCTACGACGCAGGTGCTGTCCATGTAGCCATGATCTTAACTCATGGCTTTGGTTTTGAGGCAGCAAGTTTTTCACAGCTCAAATAAAATACCCATGGTATCCACAGACCTTCCCACCCCCAAGTTATCCTGCTAACATCTTGCTGAAAAATTACCAGTCCTAGAGCTGCTGTACTTAACCTTAAACTCATGCAGATCTAAAAGCTAACAGAGGGGATCCCAAATGCTCAAAACTGGGGTCCCACAGTATAGCACCGTTGATGTTTAAGCAGGAGCAAAGATTGTGTTGTCTGGAGACAGTGGCTCCCAGCTAAGGGAGACCATCTTCCAACTCCTACTTCCTGCAGCCCAGGAACGGCTGCCAGCTTACTTAATTCATCAGCCCATCATTTGAGTCCTTATTGCTGCTGATTTCCTGTGCTGTACAGAGCATTCAGCTAGTGCCACTGGCTTATTTTCTTTCTTCTTTCAACAGCCTTTCCCTTGGGGTGATGGGAACAAAACTCTATTCCACAACCCCCACGTTAATGCTCTCCCAACCGGTTATGAAGATGAAAACTGAGATCCTGACCACAGCCAGAACGTTGGCTCTTCCGTCCTGGACCAGAATGTTGTGTGGGAACCATCGTTTAGGGAACCATCATTTCAGAAACTCCACATTCCTTTTATGGTGAAGCTGAATGATGTTGTGGCCTCTGTCTGTACTTGTGTAGAGGTCCTTTAAATAAACAACTCTGAACATGAATTTAGGATCTGTCTTTTTTGTTAATCTGAATCCTTGGAAGTTCTTTAGATCAGTCTTTGCTTAAAACACTGAGGCTTCCCACAGGATGTCAGTACCTGCCCCTGTATCAGATAACACTAATAACAGGAACACACTGCATAGGACATCACTCAATTTCATATTCTTCATGTCTGGTTTAACTGATCACTGTAACCCTACAGCTCACAGCCAGATGAACAGGTATCAGGCTAACACTGTAGATTAAAATTCAGTATATACTGAAGCACATCCTCTGTAATCAGCTATTGCAATATTTATTAACAGTCATGAAGGCAATTTTCTCTTAGCCCCTTAGGGAGAAGGAGTGGCAGCAAAAATGTTTAATTAAGCCCTGTGTGCCTTCACAATGCTCATCTTCAGGTCTCAAATTTTCTAGTATATCAGCATGTATGTTGCTCACATCTTTGCTTTTCAGAAAGCTGCTGTCTGCTTCTGCAACTTACATGGTATGAAACAGAGAGCTGTGTCTTAGCTGTCATTAATACTGTTTTTCCCAAAAGGAAAACAGCCCCAGCCTGCTGCAGTTCCTGATCTTCTGCACAAGTCCCACACTACTCTCGGTGTCTGGGGTCATTGCTGAGGGGCTCTGGTGCAGACCAGCCAGCTATTATGTTTGAGAACCACACCTTTTTTTTTTTAATGTTTAAAAAAAGTAAAGCCTCTGAATGTTCCTTCAGGCAGTGCTTAAAAGCTAAGAGAGTGAAGCTCACTTTTTTCCTCACTGTAATTCTAGGAGAATTAGGAAGTTAACTTCTTTTTTGTCCCCAGGCCATAGTATTTTTCACTCCTTCACCTGTACTGGTGTAACGAGAGGGCACAGCTTTTGCCCATCCCTGGATGAGGATCAAGGGAAATCTCCTCCCCTGCCATAGTGCTCACAGGGCCACTGGACAGGATGGATCCTGATCCCTTGCTTTTCCAAACACCCTTTTTCTCGTTGCTGTGAGTGTTTCTGCAGTTTATAAACCAGCACAAATAACTTTTGTTTGCTTTCCTAGCTGTAAAGCACACACAGTTCAGGAGCAGTTTTGTGAGCAGGCGAGATCCCCAGGCAGCAGCTGGGGCTTTTATCACTATCAGCTGTCAAACTTCAACCCAGTGTTTCCCTCATTCAACACACACTGTAACTACCACAAGCTAAAGTCTTAACAGCCATCATGGCCAGCCTGGTGCTTTGTGGTAGCGTGGAAAATGACAGCCAGGGCTGCGCTGCAGTTTGACTGCAGGAACACATAGTGCTAATGGAGGAAGAATTCAAGTTCAGGATTGTTTTGGTACCTCAGGAAAGGCTGAAGAAGTAGCCTCTGCACTAAAAGTGTCCTCTTCAGCTTCTATTGCAGGCCACTTCCTATTCTAGAGGTCACAATCACATTCTACTGGACAGTTATCTACTTGAACAAAATATAACCTGGTTATATTTATTTTAGCTAAGTTATTGCAGGTCCAATAAAGTGCTTTTCTACCATCCCTGCTGCAGATACAACACAATGCTTTAGCCCCTCCGCATTCAGGATCGTGTAAAGCAAACTTCTTCCACCAAAATTCAGCAGCATAGAGACAAGACAGAACAAATCAACCTCCTTCACATTCTTTTTAAACACTTTCAAGTGTTATATAAATAAGCAAGAGAAATCGATGACAAAGCAACTACTACTTCAACCCATTATAAAGTACATTCAATAAGAAGTTAGTTCAAATGGCTTTTCACGCTGTTAGATGCTCAATCGCCACCAAAATTCCTTGAAAATGAGGCAGCAGCTGCCACAAGGTCCAGTTTGGTTTTGTTTTTTGGTGGCTGTTTGTTTTTACAAGCAGAGAAGATTCCTTGCTTCCTAGAAAGCAGCTTAACAAAGGTCTTATCTGGGTGGTGTCCAGTCTTACACCCGGTGATGCTGCTTAGCCCACAGGCCCATATGAGTGACTCCATCCACACAGCTGGGGTCAGGAGGAGTTTTCAGTTTTTCCTTTGCTCGGGCCCATGAACTCCAGCCCTTCAATGGGAATGTCCTTCTCCTTAATCGCTTTCTGGAAACAAAACAAAACCAAACAATTAAACTTGCTACATCTTTATAGTGCTGAGGGATGCAATCTGGAACAAAACATAACACAGAGCAGCCTCAGGGCTTGTTTGGATAACGCCTCGGTATTAGAGATGCTCAAGTGCATAGCGGGAGCTCACGCTGAGCTCGGGCCGGGTCCCGACACGTAAATGCACCGCAGCCTCTA
>NW_010339643.1:0-405 GCF_000700745.2 Antrostomus carolinensis | reverse complement strand
CGGCCCCCCAGCGCTTAAAGGCCCCCCAGCCTCTAGAGCAGCCGCTTAAAAAGTGACATCAACGGGAACAACCCACTACGGGACACCGGTAAAACACTGCCCGGCACGACCGGCAGGAAGAGGGGACGAGAAAACGCGGAGCAGCGCGGTGGGTGCGCAGCTGCGGGGGCGGATCCTCCCGCGGCTGCCGGGGGAAGAACCGCGGGTGCGGGAAGCGCAGAGGCGGGACACCGGGAGCGGCGTGGCGGGCCGGCGGTCACGCACCTGCACGCAGAGCTGGTACCGCTTGAAGAGCTGCCCGCAGGGGTCCCCCGCGCTCTCGCCCTTCAGGAACTTCTCGGCGAACCAGCGGTTGAAGCACTGGTCGTACTCCCGCTTCAGCTCGGTGCACGCCTCGCCCACGCT
>NW_010339642.1:0-480 GCF_000700745.2 Antrostomus carolinensis | reverse complement strand
CACACACACACAGTTGTGCACACACTGATTTGCACACACATCCCAGTGCACACACATCCGTGCACAGACACACACACGGCTGTGCATACACCCCCCCTGCAAACACACACGTGTGCACACACACGCAGCCGAGTTGCGCACACACACTCACACTCACATGTCTTAGTGCACACACACACAGAGTTGTGCACACACACTCACACTCACACACACACTCACATATCTTAGTGCACACACACACACAGAGTTGTGCACACACACTCACACACACACTCACACTCACATATCTTAGTGCACACACACACAGTTGTGCACACACACTCACACACACACTCACACACACACACTCACACACACACACACACTCACACTCACACACTCACACTTGTGCACACACTCACACACACACTCACACACTCGTGCACACCCGCCCCCGCAGCCCCGCACACACTGGTGCTCACACACACACTTGTGCTCACC
>NW_010339641.1:30734-30989 GCF_000700745.2 Antrostomus carolinensis | reverse complement strand
GGCCGCGGGTCCCGCAGGGCACTCGCTGGGCTCCCGCCCGGGTCGCTGTGCCCGGCCGCTCCCCGGCGGCGCGGAGGCCGAGCGGAGTTCTGCCCGGTCCCTGCGGAAATCAGCCTTTTGCCCTTGGCTCTGAAACCGCTGCGGTGACCCCGCACAGCGCTTAGGGAGGTCGGGGCGGGGGAGAGAAAAAGTTTGGCCATCATCGGTGCTTCTCCAGGCTCCGGTGCGGCGCGGTGCGGTGCGGGCAGCGGCTCC
>NW_010339641.1:24271-30663 GCF_000700745.2 Antrostomus carolinensis | reverse complement strand
GCTCGGTCGCGTTTCTCGCCCGCCTGTCACTTCTCTGAGTGCCAGGGTGGAAAAGCATCCATCCCCCCCGTTCTCTGCCATGTTCGGCTCTCCTCCCTGCCTTCTGCTTGCAGCACTCGCTCTCCGCTCTGCCTCGCAGCAGGTGTTAAGTTATGGCAACGTGATGAAGCGTGTTGCTGGTTTCCAGTCTGTCAGCCCTTTCTTTCAGGGAAGATGGTTTTTGTCAGGGAGAAGCGTTGGCGCCTGTGACTGGAACGAGCGAGCAAAGGCCCGGCGTGTTTGACGGGGACACGTAGAAATTGGGGGTTACTCGAGCCGACTGCTCCGCTCCCCGGTGCTGCCCGAAGGCTCCGGCAGAGCAGCGTGGTCGGAAGCTCTGCACGGCTCAGCCATGCTGGGGCTGCTCTCAGCTCTCCTGACCGTTACTGGTAAACTGGTACAGCTCCTTCAACTACAATGTGCTAAACCCACAGCTATAAGTGGATTAGAGTTCATTTTTAATAACCCCAGATGACAGTTATTGTTTGTCACATAAATGATCAGAAATGGGTGTCTCTTGATCTGTTTCTGTAAAAGTTTTTTTTTTTTTTTTAACATCAGTGCTTGCTTAGAAAAATGTAGGAAGTTAAAGTTTAAAAGCTGCTCTGGTTACTTCAAATGTATCTATTTTAATTAACGGAAGTGCAATGTAAAAAGCTGTCTACACTACAGAACAGTTTGAACATCCGCCCTAGCTAGTATGATGTTTTTTTTGCAGAGACTTAAAGGGATGTAGAGATGTGCTCAGCACGAGGATAATGTCTGTGTTTATTTAAAGTTAGAGAAAGATACAAGTTTCCACCATATCTCTGAATTTCTTGGGTTTTTTTGTGGCCCAAACAGACTTTTGTTAAGGCTTTTGTTAACAGAAATAGCACAATTAATATTAAAATTACTGATAAGATAATAAAAGATTATGTAAACTCCAGTGAGTTTACATAAGTGAACAAAAGTGAGAACATTTCTTGTGTGTAACTCCAGGTGGAAAGTTTAGTAGATTTCTGCTTTCTGTGACTTCTAGAATTTCACTGTCTGGCTCGTCTTTTCAGCTGGAATGTTTTATTCCTATTCTTTGCACAACTGACAGTAGTGGAAGCTCAGAAACACAAGAGGTGGGAAGCTTGTCAGGTATTCTGCTTCAGGGAACCCATATGAATATAATGCTGCTGCTTTAATGATTTCTGTATTGTACTTCCTGCTTGTCTGTCTTGTCCTTTGGTCTTTATTTTTGGTTCTTGCTTCTTGCCATTCTTTTCTTTTAGTTTCTGTTTTCCCATAGGCTCTGTGTGGTGGTTGGTGTCTGTATCAATGTACTGCCACTGACCATGGCTGAATGTGACCTCGGCTGCAAACTGCTGCTCCAGACTGGAACTGGGTTTTTTGCAACTGTTCTTTCATGAGACCATTTTGTTTCTCATTCTTGAGAAATTCTGGAGGACATAGAAAGTTATCAAATAGGAAGTAATCAAAACAGCAAAGCTGATGTCTCTCCTGGTTGTGGGAAAAGCCTGGTAGCTGTCATTTGGTTCGGAGGTGCCAAGATGTAAATTTCCCTTTTGATCCCAGTAACCGCTTTCCCAGCTGAAAACCTCGCCCTGGGAATTATTTAGCAATCCAAATGAATGGCACAGTAAGTTTCCTTCACAGAGTTCAAGCCAAATGAACCGCTTCTGTTTTTTTCTGGCTTTCCCATAACTCTGCCCAACAGTTAAGAAAAAGGGCACCTAGAAAACTTTATAACATACCCCTAGTCTGTCACCTGTTCTTATTTTGGCAAAATTTTGTTTTGACAAGAGGCAAGAAAACTAGCAGGGAATGGCTGTTCTTTCTTTTGGGCCTCTGACACTTTTGAGAGCTGAGTGCTTCAGAAAATGCTGGTTTACAGCTCTTGTGGTTTGATTTGTCGGTCTCAAGTGAGACCGAAAGTGAGGAGAAGAGATACTGGAAACTCTAAGCTTATTCATTTGTTGGGGAAAGTACCTAGTGTGAAACTTAGACTTTATTTTTAAAAACCGTTCTTGACTGCTGACTTCTTAGTGTGAAAGAGTTTGAAAATGAGAGCGAAGAACTTGCAGCAGCAGCCAATGGATGTTTTACGTTTGCAGAGGTAAAAGAGCATTTTTGGGGGTATCTGCCAGGCCTGGTGTGCGAAACTGCCTATAACTCTGTCCTCCTGATAGCAAACTGGGACTGTCTAACAGTCCTCAGAAGAAAGTAACGTGGATCTGAGTCAGCTCATTCCACTCTATCATGCCCCTTGTCTTCATGCTATTTATTTCCATTTAAAGGACATAGGGGCCCCTCATCAGCCGTGTGAGGGAACCTCTGCTTGGGAGCTCATGTTCTGTTCTGGCTGTTGGGAAGATTCAAGTAGGAAACATGAAAAAAGATTGTAGAATGGTAGTACAGACCCAGGCGTTTCCATACAGGGCATCTTCAAACACTGCATTCAGTTGTGGTGGTAATACTTATGCAGAGTATATTCATGTCCTTTCTTTGGAGCAAAACAAAATTTTCATGAAATTAAATTTGTGACTTAATCACTAGTTAGTTTCTTCTCAGTCTTTGTGACTGTATTACTATGGTTACAGGAATAGTGGTGCTTTAATACTGTAAGAGAAAATGTTGTGTCTCCATGCTTGCTGTGATCCAAGGTTTGTCCCAAACAGACGTGCTGCTCTGCCACAGAGCAAGAGCTAACGGAGCAGAGTTGTTTCCTGGTGCAGGATGGTTGTGTTGCTCCCAGGTACGCTTACTGACCCATTGGAGCGAGCTAGCGCCGTGAAACAAAGGAAATAATTACATGGCATGTTCATGTTGTTATGATCATATAACAAATGTTACTGTACGTTAATTATGTAATAAAATCAGTGTTGTTAAGGCCTTTTGAACATCGTGTTGATGCTTATTAGCACAAACCTGCAGCTCAGGCCTGTTTCTTCTCAAGCCACAGCATATGTACAGTGCTATTTAGTTGCCCTCCTTCCCTTGTGTGCTACTAAAAGTTCAGTCCTGCAACCCCTTAGAAGGAGAGAGAAGTTGCTGCCCTTGCTCTGTGGTAGTACCCTGGAGTCCTCTGTGGTGGGTGACACCAGGAGCAGTTGTTCTCTCTGGTTTGCAGGGCCTGGCCCCAGCCTGAGGTCTGTAGCAGTCTGTGCGCCTGCTGAAATTGCTGTCTGCATTTAGCTCTTGGAGCTCTGGCTTCAGGAAGGAGAAACTCCAAACTGTGGACATCCAGACACCAAGGAAGGACTGCTGTAGGCATCTGGGCTGCTGCAGTCTGGTGATAGTTCAGATCCACCATTGACTGAAAAGCGTGACTGGGCTTGTACTGGCAAGCTAAGGGATCTTTTTTAGCTTTTCTGTTTCCACCTCTTTAGTGCTGGGTGCTTTTTTCCTCTTGGGCTGGTTTAAGTTATACCAGAAGGTGCTCGGGGCAAAGGTCATTGTTCTGTGAGGTGTTTGGATGTGTTGAAGACAATGGGGGCCCACGCTCCTACATGTTACCCTGAGACATAAATAGTGTTAATTGTCAGCAGCTTCCCAAGTGACTGTTGGGAACAGGGACAGTTCCTCTTCCTCTCTTCTTCTATTGTTCATTTGTTAATGATGTTTTTTACTAAACGCTTGCCAACAGATTGACTATAAAAAGATTTAGGACTTAACACATGCAAAATAAAGCCAAAATGAGTGCTTGGGCTGGGATGTTGTAAATTAAGTTTTCGTAACCTTTTAAACCTTTCTAATTCTTTTAAACATTTGTCATTTTATTAATAGGCTGTCTTTGTAGATTATAGAATGCTGCTAAAATGAGAGCAGATAGTGAAATATGCTGTAATTGTTAGAGAAGTGCCTTAAAGAATGTATGGGGAAACTAATATGGAACTACATGTTAACACTGACCTCTGGAGCAACAATGACACAGGAGAAATTTTTTTTGGCAATAACTACTCTTACCAGATCACTCTAATGGTGTATACTGTGAGAGGAGACTTCTGAGAAAGTGAAGAGTATTTGGAAACTAATTTGCAAGTCAGATGTGTGTTGCAAGCATCACCTCATCCTGTTTTGATTTTACCAGTAGACCTTTTTGAAAACTTCATTGCCTTTGATTAGTCAAGGTAATCATGTTAGCTTTAGTGGTTTATTTTAAAGGTGACATTTACCTGGGAGGAACAAACTTTGCTTTATGTAGGGGAGACATATTTAAAGGTAATAATCCCATTAGTTATTTTCCAGCATTAAAGCAGGTAAAGTGACTAGCTGTGATGATGAATGTTTTAGTGTAATTGTTCTTCTGTCTTCCCCAATTAAAAAGAAGACAACCTAGAACAGATTGGCAGTTGTTTCTTTTGGTAGCATATTTGACAGATACTAAACTAATATTGTGTTTTGACTTTTTTTTTTTTTGTAGCTACAGTGAAGGATAATAGTTGATGACATGACTTGCGTTATCTAAGCAGAGTTCTTGTTGTAAGACTGGAATGCGTTTATAACAACACCCCAGCAAACACCTAGAAATGGTTAACTACTGACTGCCATCCTGTGCCACTGGAACCTGTATCAACATTATTTTTCTGTCTTTACACAGTGAATCTCTTCCTGACTGGGAAAATAGAAAGTGCTGTTACCTCATTAGGTAAGACCTACTTTTCTTATTTGTATTTACTGTTCTTTTGAGTTGTTACCGTTTCTTCCCCAACAAAGAGATCTTTTGACAAAACAGTATGATCTTTGTTTGAGAGAGAGTAACAATAACACTTTAGGAAGTTTAGTACTTCTAAGTCTTCCTGGGATTATAGACTCTATCAATGTTGCTGTGCTAGGAAAAAATCACAAGCTTGAGGCTAAGGTCATAGTACATGCTGACATGTTCAGGGGAAAACTATGTTTAGGAAATGTGCCTGGGAATACGAAGCCAGGGACAGTGGCCCATTCCCGGGGGAGCTAATACAAAAATGTTAAAAATGCCTCATGAATGTCAAAGTGGAAATTCAACTAGAATCACAGCACTTAGTGTAATTTCCTCCTCTATAGCAGTACTGTGACTTACTGACATTATGGGAACATTGCAATCAGAGTCCTCTTAGTGATAAGGGCCCTCTTGTGCCTGTCAATCCACAGTCACTTTGGTAGGCACACTTTATGCCCAAAGAGGTTGCAACTTAAATTAAAACAGAAAAAACAAATAAGGGAAACAGGAGGAAAGGAAATGGAAAAACACAAAAAATAATTCTAAGGCAGTGGGCTGGTTAATGTGAGAGCTTGAGCATTCAAGTCAACATGAGGGTTTGAGAGGTTTAAATCAGGAAAAGGTAGTAATTGTATTATTAGGTAACTTCCTTAAATTTAGTTTAGGGGAAGTGTGGATGAACCATATAGGACGTGTTGTTTGCAACGTGGTATTTCCATTCTTTCACTGGAAAAAATCCAGAATGTCATCTGTGTCCTAGTCTGTTCTGCCTGGATGGTTCTTTGGCTTTTGGAGGAGTTTGCCATCCATTGGCTGTATGGTAGATGAGTTTACAAAGTGTAACTTGAGTAATTATACAGTGACCAGCCTAGACTAGATACTCTCCTGGCCTGAGATATGTAGTGCTTCATCCAGTTGGCTCTACTGCTTTCCAGTGTTGTTCTTTTGCTAGAAATAGAGAGTTGTAACATTTAGCTTTCTTTCAAGTATGCTGAAAACCTCAGAGTACTGTAGCCTTCGTGTTTTCTTGTCTCGATATAGTTTTGAGTTACTTTGTCTTCTGACAGCATAACTGGAGCAGGGGAAAAATGATCATAAAAGGTCATTGCAATAGTGTGATCTATGTGTAGCTTCTCTTACTTTTGCATTGGAAGACAACAGGTTAGGATAGTCCAATCATAAGGCAGATGACCCTGCCAGGAGTAGTCTTGCAGGAGATGTTCCTTAGGAGCCCTGATAAAAGTTGTAAGGCATGCTTGCTGTCCTAAACACACCCTGACAAAGCAGCTTATTACAGAGTTAATCTCTATGATCAGGTAGAGAGCAGTTTCTCTTCAGAAAGTGAGTAACAGCAGAAATAATGAGTTCTGGAGAATGCGGGTCAAACCACCATCTGGGCTGTATTTGTACAAGGACTTTAAGCCAGAAAAGCTGCTGCTGCTGACAGGGAGCAGTCCACCCCTGAGCCCCCTTCCCTGGGCTTGCAATGAGCCAGTTCAGCCTGTTGATCCAATGGAGCACCAGCTGAGGTTTTGTCAGACCAGTGAGCTGAACCCTTGGGCTGTGCCTTTGCCGGTTCTGATCCCGTGGGCAGAAGCAGCCTGCTGTAGGCTGGATGAAGTGAAGGGAAGCCTTAACTCCTTTTTTTTTTTTTTTTTTT
>NW_010339641.1:0-24187 GCF_000700745.2 Antrostomus carolinensis | reverse complement strand
TCCTGCCCCTGACATAGCTACTGAGGAAGCAAATATTGCCAAGTGTTTGGTTTTGAGAGAAGGATCCTTGTGGCAGGTGCAAACCATCCTGTATCCTGGATCAGATGGCTGGGGTGTGTCCCTTGGGACTGGGGCAGACCCTGAGGTGTTGGAGAAGAGTGTGAGACTGCAGGATTTATTTTTTGCTGGGATAGTCTGCAAATTTGTTCCTGCACAGCTTGGTGCCCCCAGTGCTGTCCTCTGGTGGAACTCGGCGTCTGTTCTGTTACAGTCGCGTTTATAAAAATAGAAATAACATTACTCATGTAAAGTTTTGGAAACTTTCTTGCAAGTATTTAAGTGGCAGGGAATCTACTGCTATTAACGGTAGAAGAAATCCATTTGGTTATTACAGAAAGAGCCTCATTAAGATTTATGCCTGCTTGACAGAAATTATCTGAACTCAAACCTCTTCTGGCATTTGTTTAAAGTTTGTTGTTTTTTTTTTAAAAAAAATCTATAAAAGGTTAATTATTGTCTATCTTCAGAATGTATCTTTTTTAAAAAAGCACCATCTCAGTAAGATTTTTGGTGGGTTGTTTGCCAGTCCAGGAATTGGTGTTCTCTTATGTTTCTTCAGTAATCCTAAACGAGGAAAATGTAAGCTGTTTGGGGCTTTTAGTAAACTGGGTTTTCACTTTTCTTCTGGGTTCGTGCAGAAAGGCTGCGGAAAAAGAGTTATAGAACAGTTGCTGAAAAACTGTTGTCACTGCTCTTCTCATGTGTGTTGCTGATGATAAGGCCTTTAGAATACAGGACTGTACCTTTCTATTTAGAGACTTCCCTTTCCTTTAGATGCTTTGGCAATTTGAAAAGGCCTTTGTTTGTTTTCCTTAAAGAATCACACTGTCATTGCGAAGCCCAATTTAATAACACAATAGTTAACACGTGTAAGTGATTCTGTGAACTTCATGGATTCATGACTTCATGGGCTGAGGAGGGAAGTGGACCCCCTTTATTGACACTGAAACCCCAACAGTATGAAATCGTGCCCTTGTGTGGTTTTTCTGTTTCGTGGCCAGCACTGAAGGCTTTGCTTAGTACAGGTTTTTCTTTCAAAATTCATGTAGGTGAAGGAACAGCTGCTGAAAGCAGCACTTGGATACTTCACCTTGTCTGCCACACAGCAGTCAGGGCACAAGGAGCAGAGAGACAGACGACTGGTTAGGAAGGAGATCTCTTCATTTATGGCAAATACCACAGTAATGAGCATTGTTGGGAAATGAAAGGCACCAGAAGCGTAGGGCAATTATGTGAGGTAGTGGTTTTCTGGGGGGTGATGGGGTGGTGTCTGGTTTGTCCCACTAGAGAACTGTGGATGTGTCCTTAACATAGCGTAATTATGTTGTGGCAGTACGAATTCAGATTAGTGGTCCATTCAAATCAGGAGCTTTTGGAAGAGCCAAGCACTTGTCCTTTTAATTTTGAGTCTGAAATGCTTGTTATGTGTCAGAGGGTTAAAGCTGTGGACAAATATTGAGCAGCAATGGCCATTGCCAGATGAACTACCCAAAATGGTACAAAATAGTGTCAGTGCAGCCCTTACCTTGCTTATGTCCTTAGATTTTCACAGCTACAATTCTTCTGTTAAAATGGAAAATCTTTTTCTTTTGTCTCTTCCTCTTTCCATGTCTCGTGTTTGTAGCAGATGTGCAGTGTTAATAAGAAAAAGTATTTCTCACTGAGAACCTGAACTGTCACGTTACGTCAGAGCCACTGCTTACAAATTAGGGAACTACATTATTGCAAAAGAAAAAATGCTAGTGATGTTACTTCAAAAAAGCTGGGATACTTCAAATAACTGTTGTTCAGGACCTTTGTAAATACTTCCTAAAACTGAGAAACAAATATTTGGGAGAATTATAGCTTTGTTTAACGACACTGGTAAGTGCATGAGTGGAAGTGCTCATGTGGAGTCACCAGCGTGTCAGTAAGACTCCCTCAGAATGGAAACCAAAATAAGCTTTGTGTAATTATGATTCTGTTCCCTTTTCTAGTGCATGTACTATGTATGAATGAGGGATATTAATCCCAAACACTGTTTGGGACAAGGGGAACAGAATTATTTGCAGAGCTGTTGCTGGAAGCCTCTGGATAGTGCTGTCTGGTGTATTTGCTCTTTCTGCTTTGTGCATTCTGTTCCCTTCCCACTGGGAAGTTTTAGTAATCTGACAGTTAGGAAATGCAGTCTTCCCAGCTCCTTTTATGTGGTTGCTAGCTCTAGGTCCTCTTACAGTGCTGTGATATGTTGTTGCAGTGACACGTGTGTGCAGGAGCACATTTAAAGACCTAAACAAATTGAGAACTGGGATTGAAAAGTCCTGTGGATCTTACATTTGCTCTTACAGTTCTGTAATTGCATTTGCATGTCACTGTTTTGCCAGCATCTAGTGTGGAGCCTCTCTGGTTTTAGAAATGTGATAACAAAAACGTTCTTGTTTTTTGTAACTGCTTTTCTGCAAAATATTTGTTTGGAAAATAGATGTTTTTGTGTATTTATGTATTCTGTATGCTTTCCTGGTCTTTGAAACTCGTAGGAATTATATGCATATGTTTCAGTGGAATGCCCTGCTTGGAGCGTAAAAATAATGGCTTTTTATATGTTTTGCCTCAGGTAAGTTACTCACCTCATGCTTTTTATATTCCTGTGGTTCTCACTTCAAAAATGCTTACTGTGAATAAACAGAATAGTGCCAGGCAGGGATTTACTGGTGGGGGGATCCTGCAGCCTGGCCTCAGCCCCAGCCAGGAGCGCTGCAGGCAGCCCTGCCGCCTGACGTGACTGCAGCCAGGCAGCTTTGCTGGCACTTCTTCACCCCGTCCCTCCAGTGCAGCTAAATCTGATCCCAACTGTGAATTGAAAACGATGCATTTATGTGACTGAATTTCAAGCAATACTGTAAATCTGTTATTTATAACGCAGTATATTTGGATGTGTATGTGTATGAGGAAACTTGAGGTATAGGCAACTTTTTTTTTCCTTGCCACCTTTTTAAGCTACAAGAAACTAAGCTTCTGTCAAAAATTGGAATATTCAGCTGCAATCCACAAGTCATGCTCTAGATAATAATTTGTTTTAAAAATAGTTTCAAAAATATTTTTAGAGAATGTTCAGAATAGCTATTGCATTACACAGAATTTCCCCTCTTGTAGTCTGCTGAGAGTACGTTTTCCCATCAGAACAGATCTCCCACTTGTCCTTGGAACATTTCACTTTCATTTTTGAATTGCTTAATTACAAATTATAAGTATTTGATGTAGCCTTAATTGGCCTGCTGTTTTCCATCAGAAGAACTGAAAGTGCTTTGAAAATATTGAGCTTTATTTAGCCCTGTTTGCTCCTTTCCCTGTCTGGAAAATTTCTCCTATGTATGGAAGTTCAGAAAGAATTTAGCGTACTTAGTGAAACCATCTGATACTGGAGTCCAGTTTACTTTTTTCTTTTTGTTGGGGATTTTTTTTTAACCATTACAAACTCTTCAGGTCTGTGGTATGGTTAGGAGAATAAACAACACGTTCAGGAAAGTGTTACAACAAAACGAGCTTCTAGATACTTTATATTGAATCATCAGTTGCTGGGTGAGACACCCAGGCTTTGGGAAGCTGGTAAGAAGGATTTCTGTATTACATCCTCTTGGCAGATCCATGCAGTAATATTGATTGTAGCCTTTGGTAGCTTCATACAAGGTTATTGATTGATCCTGCATTGAAATGCAGGTTATGCTTACCTACACTTAGAGCAGGTGTCTTAATTAAAAACCTGGGCAGGGAAGAAAGCAGTAAGAGGATAAAACTGTTGACTCTCATTTGTCTGCAATCCCCAGAAACTGATGAAAGCTCTTGTAGCTGATGTGAATTGTTGATTAGGCAAAGCATTAACAATAATATTTTTTTCCTGTTATTAACAGCTGCTTGCAGTGGAAAACTAGAACAGCGCACAGAGAGACGGGGAGTCATCTATAGTCCTTCTTGGCCATTGAACTATCCTCCAGCTGTAAACTGCAGCTGGTACATTCAAGGAGATCATGGAGACATGATAACGATTAGGTATGGTTTGATATTCTGTGGAGATGAAGGATTGCTTTGCTGAAATGAAACTAAATGCAGGATCTTATCCGATATACCTGTATGAGGTTGCTTGCCAGAGCTGCTGAATGGTCAAAGGGAGCTGGAGTTGATTACACTGGGGCATGACTGCAGATTGGGCACCTCTCTCATTTTAGAAATGTTCCACTGTGTCTTGTTTCTGGCTGCCTCTGACATCCATTATTATATATGCAAGTCACTTGTAGTCTTTTAATATATTTATCTTCACAATACCTGTGTGAGATTTAATCCACCTCTGATAGATGAGGAAGTTGGCAACAGTGATATATTTACTCATGTTAAATAGTGCACCTTCTCTTCATTGCTTATAAATAAGTATAGGTGAAGGCTGTAAAACCTGGAATAGCCTCAGTGGGATATGTAAAATTCTTAGAGCAAAAATGGCTTTTTCTGCAATGTCTTGAAATGATGCTATGCTTAATTGACAGTTGAAATCATTGCTTATTGTTACTTGTTAACCAAAAGGCACATGCTTTCCTGCTTAATATTTATTTCCAACAGAAATAAATAACAGCATTTGTGGCACAATTTCTGCTCATTCTATAAAAACACTATTCAGAAAAGACTAGAATATACTACAAATGGTTTGTTAAGAATTTTAGACTGTAATATCAACATACTGTGACTGTGCCTTACTTCTCTGGGCTAATAGTGGTATCCTTCTCAAACCAAGAATTTTGTATTTAAAAGAAGAGGAAAAAAATAAAGCAAACCTAGGAAAGGGTTTTTGTTTGGTTTTTAGTACTGTTGTATTTGACACCATCTGCTCATTCTTTGCTCGGCTGCTTAAAAGGACTGCAAACCTCTTCAACTGCAGATGCTCAGCAATTAAAAACAAATCTGCCACAGATGGAATAATAGGAGGGCTCCACCATCCGTAGTTCAAAATAGGAACTACTCATCAAAAGTAAGGAAGTAGATACCTGCCAGCATTTGAGATCCATAAATAGAAACATGCTTTTAAACCCCATTAAATTGTATTGGACGTGGGGAATTTGTTTCAAAGCAGAGATTGTTGGAAACTCTGAGGAAGCATACAAATGAGACACGGGACTTGGCTGTGCCAAACAGTACTGCCATTTATGCTACAAAAATGTTTCAGAGCTCCCAGTTAGAATTAGGATTCTCTTCTGCAAGTATGAGTGTAACAGAGGCTAAAGAAATAAAGGAGAAGGAGGTGAGGAAACTGGTAATAATGTATGTATATAGTTTAGATGTGTGCATAGCAATATGATTTGCAAGATTTCTTCTTAATGGGTTTGTTTTCTGTCACTGCCACATCCTGCCCTCCTATGCACATGCAAACAATGGGAGCTATGTGTTTACATCCTAGGGAGTAGTGTTGTGGTGTTACATTTCTGACTATAAATGTACTTGGAATGACTCACTCTGGTGTATGAAATGCAAAATGTCACAGCATTGGAGGATTTCTTTAGAAGGTTGTAGCCTTTGTAATGCCAAGGACATAAAAGAAGCAGCTGACTTGCCTAGGCTAGCTTGATATAGGCAAACTGGGAAAGAGGGTTCAAATACAAACACTTTTTCCTCTTAACAGTTGCATGTGCTTCTTGTCCTAACACTGTGCTGATAAGGGCATAAAAGAGTAGCTTTTTAAATTTTCCTAGGAAAATCAAACACCGTTCTTGTGATAACATCTGGATTTCAAAAGGTTTTAAAAAAACCCCAACCTCCTTTGTGTTATGTTACACTGAATGCATTTCCTTTGATCTTGAATTCTCATTGACAGTAAGACAGCAATATTATATAAGCATCATATTTGAGATACAGCAGGAGTCATTAAGGGATAAAATTGCAATTGGAAGTAGTTTTGATTTCTAAAACATTTGCAGTCCGTGGTCATTTTTTTTTTAAGCTATTATTCAGCAGCTTTCAATAGAACAGTGCCCAGATCTACATGTGAATGTAAGATGCTGGCTACTGTGGGCATGTCCTTTAGAAGCTTTGTCTTAATATACCTTTCGTGTGTGTATTGATTTTCTTCATATTCTCACATTTCCATGCTTATTGTCTTACTTTATAGTTTACTTTTTAGAAATCCCTGGGGGAGACTTCACAAGAACAGGAAATATGTGTTCTTTGTGGTTATACCTTTCTGCTAATTGTGCATGTTTCAGTACTTTCTTCCAAGTTTGTGTGGCTGATGGAACGGTGCTGTTGAGAGCTGGGAACAAGTGTGTAGATACTGTTTTCCAGGACTATATTGTGTCACTTCAGAGTCAGGTAATCAATCTGTTGGTTATTGTTTTCGAAACTACTTGATTTTTCCTCCCATTTTCTCTGTTTTTATGCCTGCTTTCACAGACGGCTACATAAAAATCCTCTAAGATCAGATAAAGATGTAGTATGCAGTAACTTCCTTTGTACCATCCTTTACAGGCTTTGTATGTGTATATTTCCTCATATCTGACAAAAAGATCAAAACCATTTTTGTTTAGCAGCTGCTGTTACCTGACAGTTGTGATTAACCTGATGTGGGCAGAGTATAAATGAATTGCGTTTTATTATAGGAATTTATGGGACTGAGAGTAAAATATTCTCAGTGTTCACAATTCAAGATAAGAGTATTGAAAAGTTCTCTACTTAGTGATCCACTCAAGCTGTCTCTTATTAATTGAGGCAGGGGGGAGGGATCACCTTCATTGGCTTTCGCTTCACTGATTCACCCCACTGGCTTTGAAAAAAGAATTTTTTAGATACCATCTGAGTTTCAATTTCTGAGTAAAACTGAGGCCTGTTCATGTAAAGGCTTGCTGGTCTCTGCTTGTATAAAGAATTAAAGAGGCTGCTTCATAGTCTGTTTACCAAGCTCACAGTGTTTCAGAACTTGACATTAATTGTGAAAAATTCATAATAGCCATTTATTTCATTCAGTCGCATGTGCTCAGTTTTTGAAAACACAGCCCCTGTGTCTCTTGCCTGAGGTTACACAGTTAGCTGGTGTTTGGGAGCAGGGAGTAGAACAGAGCTTTCCTGACTTCCAGGTCCTTGTGCTTCAGTGGTTAAGCAGAGGTTTTTAATGAGCCAATTAAGTCATCAGTTGTTCACAGTCTGCACTTGCTGTGAGAGGCTGGCAAATAGAAGTAACTTTTCTTGCTTAATTGGCTGGTCTGTTTTATTTTGGGACTGTGCTTTACTGATCTACCCGTAATATTTATTCTTCAATTTTTTAATGAGTTTAGAGGGTCAAATTGTACTCTTTATTTATTTATTTATATACTAATTACTTTCATTCAGATTTTACATCTGCTGGGCCTCCAACAGTTTACCCTTTTTTTGTTAATTTTCCTCATTGTCCCATGTTTGCCCTTTTCCAGTTAAGAATGCTCTTTCTTTATTTTTTTTTCCTTTCTTTAATCTGTAGTTGCTCATGCTTAAATTACTAAGAGGGTTGTAGGGAATTCCCTACATTATTCATAGAAGTACTTTTTTTTTCTAGCTGCTACTGCTCCTTTCAGTGCAGATGGCAAAAAGCTTAGCTCTGCTAAGCATTAGTTTTGCAGGTAGCACTTTTTTTTCATATTTTCAGAGTCTAAATGAGTATTTATGATAAGCTGGTTTAATCAGGTTCTTTCCAGCAACATAAAAATAGTTGATAGATAATAAAATAAAATAATAAAATATCATTGTAGGCTACTGTTGCTTCGCTTGAGTAATTTTACAGGCAAGATCTGATACGTGGACGATCCTCTAATTTTCTGTAAGCTCCTGGAGTCCTACTCAGTGTTGGAGGTAACACTGTTTCAGTATCATACCACTGAAAGAAAAAGCAGATGATTTTACCTATTTCTGCAGAATTCTGTAAAAACAGATTTAGTGCTGCATTTGTCAGTTCACATGGAGTTTTTCTGATCCTTGGAGTTTTTATGTTTAATAGACTATTCTTGTACTTTTATATGAAATTGGGGGATTTTTTAAAAGGAATTGACTGCAGAAGAGACATTCCAAAAGCAGGATAACTGGAGTTGGTGCTTTTGAATTGCATCTTTCAGAAGAAACAAAACCAGCAAAATTTGTTCCAATAACTTTGATCTTTTACACCAGTCTTCTTCTTTATTCCTGTATTATGTTGGAGATCACAGGTAATGGGAAGAAGAACAGCCTAAGGGACAAAGCATTTTGATGGATGTTCTGTGTGTTAGTGGTGGGTGTTGTACTTTGTTAATATTCCAGTTCTAAGTGCTGGAAATTCCAAAGTTTGACTCCTGCAGTTTTGTACCTGAGTGTTCCTCCTCTCCCTGCCCTCTGGTCCAGGCTGTGCTCTGAAAAAGCCTGGAGGAAAACCAAGTTCTCCTTCCCTTCACCATCGAGTGCTTTGATGCCAGAGGAGAGGAGAGTGTCCTATAAGTGAAGCTCATGGGTGGAGGAGGATCTGCATCCCACAGAGCAGATGCAGTGTGGTGGGGAAGGCTGCAGCTGAGTGGTGCAAGGGCTGGAGTTCAGTGCCAGCATGCACTGCAGCTTGCGTGGTAGGATGGACCTCTGTGTCCACGTCCCACTCCTTCAGACACGTGCTTTGCTGGAGGGGGTTGGTGACTGAACTGACCCTTCTTTTGCTCTTCCTCCCTAAAAGTACCACAGTACTGACTTGTGCTGCATGAGATATGGATGATGTTATCCATTAGTACTCTCAGTTTCAGCACGACTTGATTCTGTTTTTTGTTTTAATCCCAGAAAATGACATGGGTTTTAGATACAAAGAGCCTGAGACCTCCCTCAAGAACTTCAACTACAGACTTAATTCAGTATCCAAAGACTGTAAGATGTTTCTACAGTCCTACAAGCAGTAGGAGCTCAAGGCTTTGTCCCTTATTTCCGCTGCATACCCTGAATCATTCAACCCCTGAGCTAATCCTTTTGACAGAAAAATTTACATTCCAGTTTAAGAAAGTTCAATGGAATAGCTAAAAGTCCCCGCGCTCTATTTTGTGGGTAGCAGGATTAAATTATTCTCCAGAAGACTGTAACAACAGCAGTGCTAGATCTAATTACAGATGATGAAAGAAGTGAAGTAGCAGAGGTTGAACGTACTATTCAGGTCTCTTAGAAAATAAATCAGTGGTCTATTTAATGTCAGATTAGTATGGCAGAAACTTCTCACGCAAGACCTTGTTTTTCCAATTGCATTATGAAGTGAAAACCAGTTTTATATATTTATATGCACACACACATGTGTGCATGTTGTTTTGTATTTCTTTACAAAGGAGTGATTTTTGTGGTGAGGTTGGTTGATAGCTCATTCAACTATATCAAGCTTTTGGTCATGAGTAAAATCACCGTCAATTTAAATAGGGCACAGTTTGCTTCCATTGGAGACAATGTAATTTAAAAGGATGCTGGAGTGGAGTGACGAAGCCTTAACCAAAGCAGAATTTGTCCGTTGATTAGTTTGCATGAGGTAGAACATAATTGCATTGACTTTGTTTTTGCCCCTAGAAGAAATTTTATAACTTCTATGGTATCTATTATATATAAAATTTTACATCAGAACTAGGACATCTGTATATCAGAGAAACTGTGTTTATTCAGGGGTGTTTGAAACTCCTAGGCACCTGGGATTAAGATGCTTATTGTTTTTGAAAAAGAAATAATTCTCACAAATATTCTGTATTGCCCTTTTTCAAATACCAAGGCATTTGTTTCAGTAGCTCACGCATCCCTGAGAGGCATGGTGGTTTCAGGGACACTGGTATTTAAAGACAATACTTTCTTGCGAGTCTGTTCTGCCTCATCACCCTTGTACTTGGTTGGTTTTGAGGCTAAAGCTTGGATTTCTTAGTGGAGAAGTGTGGGATTCTGCTGTGAATCTATTTCAGATCCACGACTGACACTCAGGAAAATCAATTCTCTTGTGTATGCCTGTGATTCTGCTTTGGAAGGGGGACTAAAGTTTCTTCCTCTTTCCTGCCCTTTATAATAAACCCAAAAAAGCCTTTTATTAGCAATGTAAAGTACTATATTCTCCAGGTGCAAGTAGAAGATACTGTTAATTATAAACAAATGCAGGCTCTCCAGAGATATCGCTTTCATCTGCAAAAGAGTTTGTAAACAAGGCGTGCGCATGTAGCTGACTTCTGTGCTCTTCGCTTGTGTGAATCTTAAAAAGTGTTAAACCTTTAATTTTTTTTTTTTCCCCTAGGAAGAAATTAATTTTAAGGTAAGGTGCAGACACCTTGTTCCGTAGGCAAATTCTCCCCTGGGTATGTGCAGTCTGTGTTGTGCAACAACACTATGGATTAGTTATTTACCTGATAGACAACTGTAGCTCCTTTCAGCAGAGTGGGGAAAATGAGTGTCTGTGGGACTTGGCTGGAGTGCTGAGAACTGGGTAGGGTAGGAAAGCAAATTGTTTAGCTCTTCAAGGTTGGTCCTGGTACATCTAAAATAAGTATAGAAGTAAGAGATAAAAAGATTTAGTAAATGATCTTGTTTGTATCACACAAATGGAAGTTTTTCTAGTCATTCCCCCCACCCCTTCCCAGTTCTGAGTTTCCATTTCTTGATTCAGTGACTGTTCCCTTTTCTTAAAAAAATTTTGTTGTTGAACAAGTAGATACTTCTAATGCTTACCCAAAAAGTCTTTATGATGAGAAAACCCTACAAAGAGTCCTCCAAGTAGATGATAGAAACCCTTGTTGACGTCTGGTGCCAAACTGGGTTACAGAGGGCAAAACCAATGTGGTAGCTCAGTAATGCTGTCTCACACCTCTTGCAACAGACTTGACGTGGGTGCCCATAGGTTCACTGATACTTTGCGTAATTCCTTTTCATGCTCTAGTGCCTGTTCGTACACTCTCTTGGTCATTAAAAAGTTTTTTGTGGAACACCTGGGACAGAGATACTCTTTAGTTTACCTTTGCATGGCTGAATACAGTCTTTCTAGTCTGCACAGTTGTCTAAAACTTCCTTCCAGAATATGCTGGTTTCGGAGCATTGATGAGAGCACTTGTAGCAAAGAATTAGGTACTGTGGGAATATTTCTTCCCAACTTGGAAGACACATAGAGCATGGTGTGAGGAAAGAGAGTTAGAAAAGAAGGATGTATTTCTGGATGGATTGTCCTTGCCTGTGTGTATGTTGTTGGACCTCTCTTAAATTCCATTTTAACACTTTCAGTGCTCTCTTACTTCTCATTTTCTTGCTGATAATTTTTTTCTGGAGAGTACATTAAGCTGGTATGTTTGGCAGGTCCTGCAGGTGTGTGTAGGCTGGGTCTTAAATGAATTGACTAGTTTACACAGTTGCCACACTTTCCCTTTCACCTTCAAAGGCAAGATCTGGCAGGCACTGACAGCCTTTTGTAAATACATGGTGATATCGGAAAATTATCTTTCCATTTACCTTATTGAAAGAATTTGTCTTTTATGTTTGTGAAAAGTCCTTTGTGGAAGGAGGTCTGTGTTTTGTAGCAGCTTTTCATCCTTTCTGAAACTCCTGTTTAGATATTTGCATGGAGTACACACAAACTTCTACCAAGTTAATTTTGTGTAGCAGACTTCTGTGAAAGAGGACCAAAACTCATTTTAAGTGTCCTGAACAATGTGCCATTTCCTAATGAGTGTGCTTCTTTATGCAATGCTGTTGTCATTGCTGATTACTGAAAGCGGATGTCATCTGTTTCATCAGACTGAACAAATATGCTGTATGGTTCCTGAGCTACAGGTTAGGGGGTGTTATCTGGTTGTGTTCAGTATTCTGCAAACAATTGGGACACCTCTTTGTACTATGTAAGCTACTGTTGAATAATTACTGGGCTTGGGTCAGCGGAAGGGCTGGAGGTTTGACTGTAAAAGGTTATATGTTTGCATTCCTAGAAAGGAAATATTTTAATCTTTGAATTAAAAAAGAATAGTGTTAGACTTCAGGTTCCATTTCCATCCCTTGCAGCCCTCTTCTCTTCTTGCCCTCTCCCTGCCTATCCATATATTGAGGACTTGATTTTTGTTTCTTGTATTTATCCCTTTAGAGCTCTTTTTACTGCTCCCTATTGTTCTTTTTCCAAGACAGTAGTCTCCCCTCTCATCCTATGGTTTCATGTTGGGAAAGACTGCTGAAATTAATCTACATTCTGTATAATGTGTTCTGGAATTTTGCTTTTACTCATATCTGCATTTTAGGAAGCAGTTTTGTTTAAAAACTCCAAGTAAAAGTGGAATCATGGATGCTTTTCCAAACTGGGGGAATTTGAGTGCTCTGTTTATATGTACTCAAGATACTGTAGGTGTTTCGTTATCTTTGAATGAGATCTCTTTATGTCAGCATTGCTTGGTGCAGAATGTCAACTGTTAACAGTCTGTTCCTTCTCTGTTTGGCTTTGTTCCAGATACATGTCCTCTTCATAATTTGTGTTTTCTTTTGTTCCTGACAGTTTTAAGAACTTTGATTTGGAAGACTCTCAGAAGTGTGCAGTAGACTGGTTGATGATTGGCCCCTCTTCCAAGAGGGAGGAGTACAAAGTGTGTGGATCTTCCATACCTCCGTCTTTCATCTCTGCAAGGGACCATGTTTGGATATTTTTTCACTCGGATGCATCAAGCTCAGGACAGGCTCAGGGATTTCGCCTTTCTTATATTAGAGGTAAAACCTTACAGTTTTGTTGGTTTCACTTATACTCTGGCAAAACTTGAAGACGGTAGTATTTTTTGTTGGCAGGAGTCTTGGTTCAGTCTTGATGACTGTAAGGTGTTAGCATGGTAACACTGTTATTATTTCCATGTGGCTTTTTAACAGTATTCCTGAAATTTGCTGGCCTGACCAATTCACCTGTGACCTGCAGAGTAGTAGACGTTAAAAAGTGTCATCAGATGGTTCCAAGAGTTTTGATACTGACTTTTTTTTTTTCTCCTTGCCCTCTTTCACAGGAAAGATAGGTCAGGCTGTGTGCCAGTCAGATGAATTCCGTTGTGCAAACGGCAAGTGTATTCCCAGTACTTGGAAGTGTAATTCCATGGATGAGTGTGGTGATAACTCCGATGAGAGAAACTGCACTCTCCCTCCAACAGAGCCTCCATCCAGCATCTGTCCCTCAGGAATGTTCCAGTGCAGCGCAGCCCACTCCACCAAGTGCTTGTTGAACGAGCTGAGATGTAATTCAGTTAAGGACTGCAGTGACGGTTCGGATGAAGATAATTGTCCTGATCTTTCCTGTGGCAAAACACTGGGTAATTTTTATGGATCTTTTGCTTCCCCAGACTTATTCCGTGCTGATCACAGCAGATCAGACCTTCGTTGCACATGGTACGTGGACACACAAGATAATCGACATGTTCTGTTGCAGCTTGATTTGCAGTTAGGCTACAACGACTACGTAAAGGTGTATGATGGCATCGGAGAGAGAGGTGATAAATTAATGCAAACATTTTCGTACCACAACAATAAGCGTTCAGTGAGCGTGGAGTCATCAAAGGGCCAGCTCACTGTCTCATATCATGCCCGCTCCAAGAGCACCGGCCATGGGTTCAATGCAACCTATCAGGTGAAAGGCTATTGCCTTCCTTGGGAACACCCTTGTGGAAACGATGAGGAGTGTTTCACCGATAAGCAGCACTGTGATGGCTGGTGGCACTGTCCAAATGGCAAGGATGAGGAGAACTGTCCCGCTTGCCAGAAGAATGAATATCCATGTGAAGGAAACAGTGGGCTTTGTTACTCAATACTTGACCGCTGTAATAACCAGAAAAACTGCCCAGATGGCTCAGATGAAAAAAACTGCTTTACTTGCCAGCCAGGAAACTTCCATTGTGGTACAAATCTGTGTATCTTTGAGACTTGGCGCTGCGATGGCCAAGAAGACTGCCAGGATGGAAGCGATGAACATAACTGCCTGGTGATCGTTCCCAGGAAGGTCATCACAGCTGCTCTGATAGGGAGTCTTGTGTGTGGCTTGTTGCTGGTGATAGCCCTGGGATGCGCATTTAAATTATATTCTCTGAGGACCAGGGAGTACAGGTAAGCTTCTTGCTTTTTATGATGCTTTAATAGCTGTGGGTTTTTTTCCCCCTTTTGTTTGAAGGAAAAAAAGTTGATTGTTAACTGGAGAAATTGGAAAATACTGTGAAATCAATTCAAGGAATTGATGACAATTAAATAGCAGTCACTGTGTTAGGCTTAGAGAAGAGTAATAAAGATTTTCAGAAGTAGTGAGGGGAATGTCAGCTCTTCTGTGATCTATGAGAAATATACATTTATTGTGCAGCCTTGCAGAACCTGTATCTAACTTAAATCAAAACTGTTTTGAGCAATTTCCTCTCTACACTCTTCCCCCTGCAACAAACCCCTTGCCAAAAACTGAATGCTGAACTGTTACAGTGAAGTCTTGGCTGAATCTGAACTGAATAACCCCCAACCCCTCCCCAGAGTAATTCTCAGTTCTACTAAAGGTGATGTCCTGCAGTGGTGAGACAGGAGTTGTTCACCTCCAGTGTTCCCATAGGGGTGAGCTGTGCCCCTTTCCCATGGCCCTGTATGCCTTGCTGTATGGATAGTGTCTGTGATTCTCTGTCCGTGTGCTGTATGTTTGTGCAAGGATAGTTCTGCCCTTTGGGAGGGAGTCAAAAGGGACTTTCTGAAGCCCATCTCTTGTCATATGCACCAGCTCTGTGCTTTGCTACTGACACCATTTGTGTTTTCAGCACAGTGTGCTTTACATTCTCTCCTGATCAAATCTGTATGGTTAAGGAGCTGGAAAACAGCCGCTATGCTATGTTTGGAACTTCAGTGCCTTGGTTCTGGCAGGACAGCCAAAGCTCTCTGCAGCTGCAAACTGCCCCTGTTATGTGATTGTTTCCAGGTCTTAATGTTGTCTGTTCCAAAAATAACCTTTGGGCCCTTGCTGAACAAGTTACCACTGTTACTGGCATAAGCTGGCCAACTGAAAAAACTTCATTTGCCGCAGAGTCCAACCTGGGAGTGCAGGGAAGAGTTTGCTGATTGGATTCACTGATGCTTACACCCCCTACTCTTATGCTTTTGTTGATTTTAGCATCCTGATAAGATTTTCGCAGAGCCTAGTTGAAGGTTTGTGTTTTTGCTGCTAGTGTGAAGCCCTCAGTGCTGCTTTTATACATTCATGCGAGGGAGGCAGGGCAAACTGACTGTTCCTTCTCTTCCATGTTTTCCCTCCGGTTCTGTTTCCAGAGCATTTGAGACCCAGATGACGCGACTTGAGGCAGAGTTTGTGCGGCGGGAGGCTCCACCTTCCTACGGGCAGCTGATTGCACAAGGACTTATCCCCCCAGTTGAAGACTTCCCTGTGTACAATGCATCACAAGTACGGAGTGCCAATGAACTTAGCAGCAGCCAAATTTCTATAAATTAGACAGAATCAATCTGGAACTGTTCTTCCATTAGCCATGCTCGTTATATGGAAGTCATATAAAAATGTGTATGTTTTACTTGGAGGTGATGAACCACAGTTACACATCTTGGTGCTGTGGGTAGTTTTGAACACATTAAATGTGTTTGCTAGGGAACAGCAGTGAGATAAGCACATGCTGTTTTGTTGTACATCAGGTTAGAATGAACAGAGAGAAGGGTCAGAAAGTAAATAGAAAAAAGGCTTTTCAAGCTGAAACTGTAATTGTGCCTAAAGTTATATGAAAGTAAGGTCTCTGGCAGTATTTTGGGGAAATTCTGGGATTATTTTTCATTTACAAATACATTACACTGGGATGCCATTAAGTCATTCTGTTTCCTTGCAGAGTTATAAAAAAATCTCCTGTGCCCTGTCAAAAGTATCCAGCTGTGATACAGTTCTTAGTGTGATAAAGCTCTTCTGGTTTGCTGCTCAAGTGGAGCAGTAGTTTGCCTTGGCCTTTCTTCTCTGCTCTTGTCATCTGCTTTTGCAGATCCTCTGCTATTGCTGATGACAGAGGACTCAGTGGTCTGCAGTCTGGTTCTTTAATGCTGATCTGATCAAGTGAGTGGAGCATCTTCCTGGGCAGACAAGTAGAGCTTAAATGCATAAAGAAAACAGTATAAGGGAAAGTCTTTTGACAGAGGCAGAGCTGTCTTTGCTATTCTTAAATATTTTATTAGAAAACGTGCATTTAACAAGGAAGTGTAGGGATCGAGTCTGAGAATTCTGTGAGATATTAGTGGAAAGAACAGAGTTTAGGAGAAGTCTTTGGAGTATGTGTGAAATCATAGTTTGTTACGTCTGTGTTACAGGCTTCTGTGCTGCAGAACATTCGAACAGCCATGAGGAGGCAGATGAGACGACACTCCTCGAGACGGAGCTCATCTCGGCGTCGCTTGGGCAGGCTCTGGAACAGACTCTTCCACAGACCTCGGGTGAGAGGACAGATCCCGCTCCTGACTCCTGCACGCACTTCACAGACTACACTGGGTGATGGAATCATCAACCATGCTGATGGGACTATTCGGAGTCCTCCACCTTCCCCTGAAGGACCTAGTTTAGAGGCAAGTGCCCATGGCCAAGCCAGGGGCCTACAAGAAGCTGGATGTAGCAGCTTGCAGCCAGAGACTGAAATCACAGAGCCATCATCTTCAAATGTCTTACCGAATACTTGCACAGCAGCACACGCAGAGCCTGAGGCTGGATGCGCTGATAAACCTTTGGGTGCCGAGACCTCTGACAGTGAGCTTAAGCAGTCCAGTAAAGTGGATTCAGGAAAAGCTTTCAGAGATCCTTTATCTGAAAGCGTTACAGAAACGATCCATGGAGGGTCAGCATCCAGGAGGACTGTCCCAGAGGACAGTAGTTTAAGTAGAAGTCATCCGCTGAGTGAAGAGCCATGTAGGTTACCCTTAAAAAAGTGGGAGTCTGCTTATTCAGACAGCCCTGTGAATGTTCATATCCAAGTGGATGGACAAAACCAGTGTTGCCCTAACTCATACCGAGAGGAGCCTTTGGGTATTCACGCGGCTTGTTGCCATTCTGTGGAAGTGCCAATGTTAGAGTCCCCTACTCCCCTCTCTGAAATCAATACCAGTGATGATGAATCTTTACTTGTTTGCTAATAAAAATTTTTGGTTTTGCCCTGTAAATTTTGTAACTTCATTGTTTATATGACAGTGCACTTTGATGATAGGTGGTGTGTCTGTACTCTCAAATTTGTCTCTTAAAACCAGTGTGCTTTAATCCCGCCGGGAGTACAGTACAAGACTAAATGGGACAAGTTTTTGTCTTCATTGCTATTCCTGAAACTCCAATGGGGCAGAAGTAGGCCAGTATGCAACGTCAGGGGCTAGGAGAGCAAGAATGTGTCACTGCAGTTTGGAGGCATCTCCATCCTCTGGTATTTATTCTGTGCATTTATTCACTCTGCATTCAGGGAATTAGTGTTTCTTTGCTTTTCAAGTGGTCTTACTGAAACTAGAGAGAACTCTGTTGGAACCTGGGGCAGGCACCAGTTGTTGTAACTATGAGTACTAAACTAGAAATAACATTGCTGTCTTTTTAGACATCATAATTTAATTAAAATTTAATAATTTTAATTACAATTACTTAGAAGGAAATAAAATCCTTTGTAGCTTCCTCTTTGTAGAAATTGGTCACTTCTTTTGGTCCCTTCAGAAATGTTTTGATGGCCATATATACCTTGAAGCATCCATTAAACCAAAGTTTTGGTATAGAATACCCAGGTGTCTTACCTGCTACAGCTCTGTAGTAAGAGACTAGCAGTGTTCAGTACATTGAACCTCAGTTGCAGCAATATTTCTTTTTTGTGTTGTCGTATGTTACATTCTCTTCGTAGTGATGTTGAGAAAGTTGAAGAATTGTTTGCTTTCTCCCTACCCTCTTTTTCCCCTCCTCCCTTCTGTTTTCAGGGACTTTTATGATTGTACCACTTTGGGTGTGCCCTGAAGGATACTGAGGCTTCACAGCACCCGTTGGCTGCAGTAGGAAGCACTGAGCACTTGGTAACTGTCGGGATCAGACTTCTGTTTTATTTTGGAATGAAATCCCCTTCACAAGTTTGCTTGTAAATCTGTTACCTACGTGCAGATGTATAAATCTGAGGTTTTTTTATTTTTAGAGGATGTTATTTTTTTGCTTTTTTCTCTTTAAGAACTGAAATAGATGAGTGCCATTTTCAAAGTGGACACTGTGTGGATTGGAGAACACGTAAATGTAAACTGATGCCTTTTTGGTTTTTAGAGTTTAATTAAAAAGCAAGCAGGTGACTTACCTGGAAGAGGAGTGACATTGGTTAACAGGAGTGACATGGTGCAGAATGACAGAGCGTTACTGTGTGACAGCTTGGCCCTCTTGCGATGGCTGGAGTGTTGGCCATGCTCCTCCATGCTCTAACAAGAGCTCTGCTTCAATTCCCCCATGCAGCAGTGACAAACTAAAATGCTTTATATAGGAATTAACAAGGAGGTTGATGCTGCTGCTCTGCAAATACCCGAGTGCTCTGAAGCCTGTTTATTGCTGTAGGAATTCGAGTTTCCCAGAGTTATTAACTGATCTTGTAAAACTGAGGTGGACTTGATAATCTGTGGAGCTGGGCTCTGCTCTACACAGGACCCTCCTGGCTATAAAGGCAAACAGGCTTTCCCAGTGAACAGTTAAGTTTACATCAAAGTGTCAAAGATGTTTTTCCTTTAAATGGGCTATATTTTGCCCTGGATCTTTCACAAGGACTCCCTTTGGGAGTGCCTTAAAAAGAACAAGGAATAGGACTTTGGCTTTACCAAAATGTAACATGGAAAAATTAAATTGATTTTTTTTCCTCTTCAGCAAATTGGTTTCATACTGTGCATTCCAGGGGCAGAAGATTCAAATTCCTTAAGAGCTTTAATAGCAGGAAGAGCTTGTGGCAAAATGCGTTAAGAGTCATAGTTACACAAAATAAATACTGCTCACTTGTTTTTTCCAAGTGCTTTTGTGATCAGAATTAATTATCAAAGGAAGTGTAGCTTTGAAAGAGGTCTTGCTTTCATAGCATTTGTAAACATTTCAGGTACATTCCACCTTTGCAGGGCCATGTACTGTAGTCATTACACTGCCAGGGTTGTTTGCATCTTAGGTTACAGGTTTTAGTGTTTTGTTGTTTTGGTTTTTTTTTTCTAAAGGTAATTTTGAATACATAGAATTTTATGTGTAAAGTAGTTAATTATAAGTTGGGAGGAAGATTATCATTCAAGGTTAATATTGTGTAGATATGAAGGACCTTAGAAATAAGTGTATGTTGAGTTCTGTTACAGAAATGTATTTCTATAATAAAATAATGTTGATCATACTATGCCTTAAACTATCACCACTGTAAGGCTCTTAAAGTTGAAATATGTACTTCAGAAAACTGCTGTATTCTGGGAACAATCCTAAACAGCTAACACTGTATTTTAAGGTGTGTAACTTCACATAATTTCTAACCTATATCATACATATTTTGTGTATTGATCCATTTGGTAACTCAGTGGATATTTCATTGAGAAGGTTTATTTTTAGAAACTTAAAAAAATCCAGCTTGATGAAAATTTGATGCTTGAAGTGCACAGAAATGTTGACAGCCCTCACTACTGGAATTTATAGCCTTGCATCAATGAGAGATGCAAGCCTGGTGCTCTTGGTAAGCACCTACCTTCTGTATTCTGCAAGACAGTATTCTCTCCTGCTCTTATAGCTCATTCCTTGGAGGGCAGAGTTGCCAATTTACTGCTAATTTTCCAGGAGAAATCGCTGTGTCTGTGCTGTGAGCACAAACAAGCGTGTTCCAGTGTCCTGAATGTCAATATGTGAAGAAACCACAAAGTCTGCCTTAGTCTGTCTGCACTTCCTCCAGCTCTGGTGAGCATTAAGCCATCAGCCATCCTCGAAGACACCTAAGTTCTGTTTCATGTAAGCTGTCTCCTTGTGTTCACAACTTCTTAAAATTTAAAAAAAAAAAAAAGAAAAAAGAAAAAGTGGGAAAATGTTACTATGCCAGACGTGAACAGGAAGATCTCATTACATTTTTTGCTCAGTGGAATATACCACACTTTAATGATGATACAACCATCAGCTAATCAGTTAATCAGCTAATAAATTTCTGAAAATTTTCATTATTTTAATAATGCTTTTCTGCATTATGAATTTAAAGATTTTTGTAGGCAGAAGGGAAACGAAGTATTTAAGATAGTGCTTTTTTGTTTTGTTTTGTTTTTAAGATACAAAACTCCCCTGTCCAAGCAGCAAAAAAAAAAGAAAAAAACCCTCCCTAAAAAACTTCTGAATAGAGAAGAATTCCTACACTGGTTTCAGAAGAATGGAAGCTTATAAGCAGCATTAAGGGAAAAGTGACCCCCTCATGTTTTCTCTTACTGCTATTAAAGCATGGGGAATATTTCTGCTTGAACTTCTGGCATCTTCCAGCTTGTGTATGACTCTGTAACATCCCTTAAATGTACTTGTTTTCTTTTTCTGTTCTCTGCTTTGGGTTTTTTGTTTGTTTGTTTTGTTTTATTTACATGTTGTAGATATTAATTTAGATAAAACATTTTACCATAATGTATGTCGAGGTGTATGGTTTAGGTGTGGCAGTATGGTTGCCAATGTCTGCTGGTTCCTGGATGGTGATACTAAGCGAGTAAGATGCTGGGCATCATCATACTTTGCTCGTGCTTTGGATCTCTTCATTTTTAATAAAATTTCACGTACCCAGAGACTGCAGGTTTCTGACTGTCACTGTGACACCAAAGGTTGAGGTTGCCTGAATTGCACTCCCACACCCTTTGTTTGACTTTGATTCTGCATATGCCAACTCACGGCTCAGTGTGTTGACATGAATATGAAGGGTGGGGTGTTTTTTGGTTTGTGTGGTGTTTTGTGGAGTTTTTGTTGTTTTGGGGGGTTTTTTGGGGGGTTTTTTATAAATTATCTGCTTTTTCTGGTAGCTGAAGCTGTGGGGGTGCATCACTTTTTTAGATAATACATGTGACATTTTACCACCAGCAATTCAGTGTTGTATACAAGTGCCTTTAAAATGCGTATTTGCATGTAACCCAAGTAACAAAAAGAAGCCCTGAAGTGTATGGCATTTTCAGTGGATAAAAAAAAAAAAGATAATTTCTGAAGTACAGTCTCTCATTCCCATCGCTGAGGCCAATGCTTGTTTTGCTGGTGCTTCCCTTCCCCAGCCTGTGCTTTGGAGGGCACCACTGGCTCTATCCTGCTGTTTTTCAGTAGAAGGCGCAAGCTGAGTTATTTTGCATTGACAGAGATTTACTCCACAGACTTGGAAATGTTTTATCTGTATAGAAGAGGATTGGCCAGACTTTATGGTCATCCAGATTTATCCATAGCCATGAAGGGCTGGAGGACACAGCTTGATGCAGCAGGATGATACCTCCCAACCTATTAGCAAGAGTGTTGGCTTTGCTTCGTCACGAAGTGCTGATTCAGCTGCAATGATAGTGGCAGAAGCAGTAATACTACAACCCATATCCTGATGGAAGCAAAGCTGAAATGAATATAGCCCATAAAATGGAAATCGAGTAATAAATGATACTTGTGCGTTTGCAGTAGGGTTTGTTGGTGGCATGTCCAGTGCAATAGATTGGTCTTACGACAAACCAGGGAGCTCACTTGAAAAGTCTTCAGGGAATTAGGTATTTTTTAATCAGACCTTTCTCTGAGAGGGAAAAGAACTGCTTTTACTTATTTAGGATTTTTGATCTTTGCAGGAAACTGAGTTTTAATCTCCCAGGCAGGCGTTAGGCTCTAACATCCAGTACAAATGTCTATCTGCCCATGCCCTGGACTCGCAGGTGACAAACCTCATCTCCTGCCTCTTGCCAGTCTGTCTCCCCTAGCAAACTCTGTTCGATAAGCCATCCTCCCCTTTCAGATGCCGGCTTTTGTGTTCTTGGCTACAGGGGTCACATGGTGACTAAGGCTGACATGAGTGGTAGAGGTTTATGTTTTATTCCGTCCTTATTCTGGATGTTTCCTGCCGTCCAAGACTCCCTCCCTTCTATCACTATCTCTTGCCTTAGGACTTAAAGACAAATTTCTTTTTGACCTCTCAGTATCTCTTGGCCACTTTCTAATACTTTTCCTTGGATTTTCCTTTTTTATGTCTACAAGTGCAGAAGTTTCCCACTGAAGCTAGGGCACTGGTGAGAAGCATCAAGGAACGAGGAGGAGATGTTTCAACAGTCAAAGAGGCTTTGCCTGTATTCACAACTGGAGTTGGAGGTGGTGACTCAGGCGGGTGCAACCTCCTGAGACAGGGCACACCCATCTGAACTCTAAAACTTTTAAAAAAGACAAATTCCAGCAGGGTTTACCCTTTTCTAAAAAACAAAACCAAAACCAAAACCATTTTCCTTTATGACGTGCTTCAGTATCTCTCGTAAAACTCCTCAGCAGCTGAATAATTGCTGACTTCTTGTCATTTGATGCTTGGTACAAAGGGGCTGGAAAGCAAACGGGTTTTGTTTTCAATGTTTCAAGAATTCACAAGTAAGAATGAAATAAGAGAAATACTGTGACAAAGGCCTCTGAAAATGAAGCGTGGGACAGCATGTTTGCTGGGGGTTGTTTGTTTGCTGTTTGTTTGCTTTTCCCTCCAAGATGAGTAATTTTATTTAGCTTCAGCTCTTTGGCATAGAGAGGCATGTTGCTTTCACAGCATTAGCTTGTTCACAGAAAAGTGGTGGCAGTGGGCTCTGTCTCAGCCTCCCCAACCCAATGTGGCTCCTCCCCAGGTGACGGTGATGCTCTTCTGGAGCCACCAGCTCCAGTCCCGTGGTTGAAGGCTGAGTCAGGGTTGTGCTTTCAGAAGTGATTAAGCGTGGCTAATGAAATCTTGTCTGCATGTTTTTTGTTATGCTTTTTTTAAAAGATGCCAACAACTCAAATGTGATGTTAAATACACAGTGACTCATCAATCCTTTCCGAGTTGGATGAAAGCTCTGACCTGATACGAGTCTCTTTGACCCTGCTGGGATCAGACTCTTCTGGTTTATGTACTAATGTGAACTGAAAACAACATATTTCTTATTAAGTTGATGAAAATACTTGAGAGTGGCCAGGCCAGCAGCAGCAACTCTGCCTCATTCTCCCTCTGCTTCTCATCGATGCCCACCTGGCTCCCATTTCCTATTGAACGTTGTCTTGTTTGGGAGAGGGCTGGTCTTCCCAGTCCCGTTTTGCACAGCGTGTAGCACGGTGATGACGTGATCTGATGCTCCTTCTCTCGACACTGTGATAATGCAGGTAAGAATAATCCAATACATCTTTTATTGACTTTGCAGGCTTACAGGTGATACTCTCGTTAATACTTGCATTATCTTGTTTTCCCTCTGAAATTCTCAGAATGCTGTATTATTGCCAGCACTAAAAGAATAAACAGCACAAAGTGTTTTTCTGCATTAGAGCCTCTAAAATTTTAAGCTACATAAATATGATAGTATATAATACATATTCTTATGTAGTATTGCATTGCTTTTAAAGCTTTGTTTAAACTCCTTTCTTTTGGAAACAATTTGCTTTTCCTCATCAAGTATCACAATATTCTTTACATAAGTAGTGTCAGCTGTGTCAGGGTTTTTCTTTTGTTCAGTAGGCTTTAAAATACCAGCAATTATGTCTACTTCAGGCATGTTGCTTTGCTTTTTGGATAAATCACACTTACATGGGGTTGAGCATGCTGCTAAATTTCATTTAGTATATGAATATATCTTTCTAGTTCTGTACATTGATTTCTATGGTTAGAAATCATACAAATTAGGATCCTGCTTTTGCAAAGTTTTTAAAAAATAATACATGTGATGTTGGGAGCACAGATGAAGCTGTTGCTAAAAATGAAATAAGACATTGTGGAACAGCTTTTGAAGATTGGTATGTAATTGAAAGATGAGCTCTACTAAACCATCCTGTTCTAAATTCAGCCTTCTGATTTAAGGCTAAATGTTCATTATTTCAAAGCATGGCAGTATAATCAGGGAAAATTTCAGCCAAGCCCAGTTAACAACTATGAGGCAATTGGTCCTTTAATTTTGCTTTTGATTTCCTTAAACAATAGCCAAGGAAAGCTTTGGTAGCAGTTACAGCACGTTGTTTTTTATTATT
>NW_010339640.1:713-945 GCF_000700745.2 Antrostomus carolinensis | reverse complement strand
GGGAGGGGAAGGGGGTGGGGTCCCCCCTTAACACAGGGAATTTTTGGGGTGGTTTGAGGGGATTTAATCAATGGCGGCCATTTTGTGTTGTGACAGGGCGGGGCCTGGCCTGGAGGTATGGAAATGAGGTATGTAAATGAGGTCAAGCTGCTAATTAGTGTGAAAATTGAAATTTCTACTATCAAATTTTTAAAATCTTTGTTTTAAAATTTTAAGTTTTATTGAAAATTTT
>NW_010339640.1:0-225 GCF_000700745.2 Antrostomus carolinensis | reverse complement strand
AATTTTCCTTTTAAATTGTGAAATTCAAATTTCATACTTTAAAACTAACTAATTAAAATATCTAAAATATTAATTCCTTTTTAATTCCGATATTAATATTAATAATATTTATTGAAATTCTTTTGAAATTCCTTAAAAAATTTTAATGACAAAACACAAATTTTATGTTTTCTGGGTTTTATCAAATTTACTTTATTAATTTCATTAACTTGATTAGTTTCATTA
>NW_010339639.1:0-7824 GCF_000700745.2 Antrostomus carolinensis | reverse complement strand
TGGCTCGCCGTCCGCAGGGGCGGGGAAGCGCTGGACCTTTCTTATCTTACGATAATTACTTTGGAAAGCCTGACTCATGTAAAAAGTATCTGTAAAGATTTACTCGCGGTTTTGTCGATTTGGAAATACATTTCTCCATTTTCCGTCTACTCTAAACTTGCTGGTTTTAATCTCCAAAACAGTCATTGGGAAACAGGACTGGGGGAGGAGAAGCATTTCTATAAAGAGTTTAACCAAAGCACATTAAATATTTTCCCAACGTCACCAAATAAACAACAATCCTCCAGCTCCCTATAAACTATTTAAAGCATGTCATATCATCTCTTCTGCTCTTGCCAATGTACTTGCCTTTTAATTTATAAGCCGATTAGAGCAGGGGCCTGTCTTTTTGTGTATATTTGCAAAATGTCTGGCACCCTTTCAGTCACTCGCAGTTCACAAACACTTCAATCTGAGTTTAACTTCGTTATTATAGGTAGTAACTTCGATTTTCCCTCACTTTTGTAGAGCTACTGCCTGTGAAAGTGCTTGTCGTAAATGATCTGAGCAGTCGTTGAAGGGTTTCAGCGGAGGAAACCTCTTTGGACGGCAGAGCTGATATGAAAAAAAAAAAAAAAAAGAAAAAAAAAAGGAGAGGAAAAAGCACAAGGGAAATTTAAACTGAGATCTCAGGCTGCATAAATCGGCCCAAAAGAAAATGGGGAAACCCTTCTTAGGAGGAACATTTTTAGTTTGCTAGAAAATAAACTTCTGCTCATAAATGATGAAAGTTATTATCATCAGAGGATGTGCTGTACCAAACAAACCTCCATTAGCCTGGGAAGGATAAAACAGCCTAGACAGCCTTTTTTTAAGAAAAAAATCATCATGTCTTTGATTCCCAAGATATCAACCATGTCTGTTTCTGTAGTGCTGTCAAGTAAACCTGAGTTATGGATGCTGTAAAAGAAGCCAGTAAGGAGAAAATTCAGCAAGTGAAAATTAAGAGTGCTATCCATAGATACTTTACCAAAATATACTTTCTTTTCAGACTCTTTAAATTCCTGCCCTGTACCACACAGCATGACAATTTCTGAGAAGAGTAAGACCAGTGAATGTGGTAAAGCTATGGTCATCAGAGCACGCAATTACACGGCAGATTCTTTTTATTGAGGTTTTTTGCTCTTTCTGCACTGCAGTGTCCATCATTTTCACCACAAGAGCCTTAATGTCTGGAATGTAACCTCCTAAAACTGCCAGTGCCTCAAGGTGGGTGTTGCACGGTGTGAACTCCACTGCTGAAACCACTTTCTAGCCTGTTTATGTATCACATTTAACCTGAACAAGCAGGCAGAAGACAACTGCTTGATTTAATACAGTATCCATGCATGGCTCTTTAATGTAGGTGACCTGGGAAGTTCTGTAACGAGCAAATACATCTGTCTGAGCTAGGGGGACTGGCTGGCTGGAGAGCTCAGCGAAGGCAGGAGGAAAGCAAGCCTACTGAGAGCACTTCCTCCCTCCATCTGTGCAAAAAGCAAGGCATCGATCAAAAACAACTGCCTGGTTGGGAAAAAACCACTTGGCAATGCTGTCTTTGTGTTTTTGCCAGTATGAAAGGAATACAAACTGGTATCTCCAAATCTAGCTATAGGAAAATAGAGCACAGTGGTGCCAAGCTTTCCTTTGAGGGCCAGTCTGTACTCACTATCTGCCTAATTAAGAAACATATAAAAATAAGGGACAGGGACAAAAAGAAGGAATCAGTCCCATGTGAGTGCTGCCTGTTCCTAGCTGGCACACCACGGGAAAACACATGAGAAACAGGGGGGATGACATTGAGTTTTAGGCAGATGCTGATCAATCACCTTTTTTTTCTTTTTTTTTTTTATTTTCTTTTAATAACTTAATTCCCAGTTAGCTCCCATGCACTCTGCTAGAATAAACTGAATTTATTATTTTCCTTAATCTGTCTAATTTTATGGCGTGGTCTCAAAAATATTCTGACAAACCCAGGGTACTCTAGTCCTGCAGATTTGTCTATGGAGCGAACTAGTGAGCTCGCAAAGTGTCCATCTCCCAACAGGTGTTTTGAGGTTCTTGGAAAAACCGAGATGCACAATTTCCATAAAGCTGTGAGAACAGCTCTGGAGGCTGTTCAAACCAGGTGCTGTCCCAGCAGACAGGAGTCCCCTTTGCCCAGTGTCTCTTCAGCAAGCAGAAAAAAAATGTAGATAATGATGAACACCTCTGTGTATAACAACACTCTGACAGAAAACGTTCTTTAGATCCATGAACTTCCCTGTACTCATCAATAGCTGTGACTGATTTAGCTTTTGTCTTTCATATCTTGAGTAGAAGCAAATGTGGCAGCAATTTGTCACAGTCAAAGAGATATAGAGGACAAACACAATAGTGAGACCCAGAGCTCTGCAGTGCTCCAAATACCACAATAGCCTCAGAAACATTTTCCTCAAACTGAGCCCAGCCCTGAGGAGCAGAGAAATGTGTAGAATTATCCTTGTTTCACATCATCACGTGAAAAAGAAAGAGAAGTGAACATGCCAATTTTACAAGCCTAAGAATGAATGCGAGCAAGTATTTGTCCCACCATCTGGGAGGAGATGATAGAGGTGAAGGAAGAGGGAATATAGGGGGGATGGTAAAAGTTCACGGAGACCTTCTATTTTTCTGGATAGATGCTTCACATTCCAGCAGCAAAAATGAAGGAAGCGGACATGAGGAGTAGATCAGAGAGGGGAAATAGAAGATGGATGAAGTGCAAGGCTGGAGGAGCAAACGAGTCAATTATGAAAAAGAGGAAGGGGCTGTGTATAGAAACCAACAAGGAGATGGAGCTCAGGGGAAGAAACAGCAGCCAAAATGCTCTCACTTCAGAGACGCTGCCAGGGTGAGGGAGGCAGGAAAAAAAAATCTGAATCTTTCAGGTAATGATAAAATTGTAAACTGCTGTCCTCTGTATCTTTTTGATTATGGCACCTCTGTCACCAGCTCTATCTGGACAACTCAGCATGGCCCTGCTATAGACAGAGACAGGAGAAATCAGCTATGTCAAAGCTTCACATTGTTGGTTTGCATAGAGAAATCAGAAGCAAAACATGAAACTCATGGCTAGACAGCAAGAGGAGGAACCACTGAGAACCATGGGTCACGCCTGGGAACCAGACAAGTAGGTGGAGAACCAAAATGAAATGCCAGCAGTGTAGAAGCAGTGGATGTCCCGGATGAACCCAGGAGATGAAGAGGATCAGAAGTGAGCAGCACTGAACGAGGGGGAAAGGCCAGCAGTACATCACTGAGCCCTACTAATGGAGGGAGAAGTAGATGGGCTGATGCTGGACAGACCTTAAACCAACACTCTGCTTCCATTGCCCACTGAAAGCTCTCAAATAAATCCAGAAAAAAACAAACCTCTTTCTGCACAAATTCCAGTAACAACAGCTACATTCCTGAGCTGCTCCTCTTTAAGGTGGTGATGGAGAGACAAAGGTCTGCAAGCATCACTTGTAAGATTGAAAGTTGGGATTCTCTAACCATGCAAAGCCGCAGTCTGCCTGCAGCTTCACACAAATCTGATATAAACCCCATGCCTCCTACTAACAATAAACAAGACAATGCCTTAAGATCAAGAGGGGACTAGAAAAGTGTTGCACAATGACAAAGTGCTATGAGATACGTATTTCCACAGCCCTTACAGCAACACAGCCTCACCTCAGCACTGCGTCAGTGCTGGCAGGGCTGCAGAGTGAAGGGAAAGGTGCAGGGTCCCTAGCCCAGGGCACAGTAGCTTATCACCCACAAACAACTGCAGGGAAAGACCATGTGTTCACAGTTCAGACATCTCCTTTGTTCTTCCTACCAGGATCTACCAAGGTTGCCTTGGTTCTTCGCCTTCCACAGTTTCTCTTCTGTTAGCCCTTTAGTAACAGCAACATGGAGAAACCTAAAAATAAAGCTATATAAGCAATGTAATAGGCATGCAATTGCATGTCTATTTTCTTTGAAAAAATGATGCTTTATTTCCTGTAGAATGGAAACTTCAGTTTGATGTTACAACTATCGAGTTTTGACTGAATGCAGAAATTTGACTTAAACGATGACATTTCCCCCTGTATTTAGTATTACCATATGTCACTGATTATATATTTAAGTTGCAGAAATAAATTAAATTTCATGGCTTCCTCAAGTTAGATTCTCTTGGAGTGGACTGTCTTTTGTTATTAACCAAAATGCTTGGAAAACGGTTTAAACAACAGCAGACTTCTGGTATCATTTCAGGAGAAAACTGGTTATCATAAACTGAATGCTTAACATGTTACCATCCAGAAGGTAAAGCTTTGCAAACCTGCAGCAACCATGGCCAGGACAGAGAAAAGGGGTTAATTAAAGACCACAGACTCAGAGATGGGGGGGGGAGAAAAAGAAAAAAAAAAAAAAAAAAAAAAGACACAGTGCACTGTTTGGAGCTCCCTTGCCTGGGGTCTTATTCATTCTGCCCCAAAAGTTATCATATATCCTACATCTCAGTGCTTATTTCACTTACTTGGGGCAAGTATCTTCTCTCAGCTGGCTACAGATCATTAGTGTCAATCACGTTGCATGTATGTTCCAGAAGAAGCCAGCCTTGTGCTTGCTATCTGCGGGTGAGGAGGGCGGTGGGAAACAAACATTTTCTTTACTCCTGTTTCCCATCATGATTTGGACTGCTAACATTTCTATCCCCACTAGCAGTCCCCCAGCAGTTCCTGGCCCTTTTCTAGAGGACCAGCAGACAGCAGACCCCCTGGGCTCCCAGCAACTAGGAAGGAAGCCAATTGCAACCCACAGCCTCTGGGACTCGGACTTCAGACCTGAAAGTCAAGGTGATGTGAAAGGACTTTATAACACTTCTCTCCTCCTCCAGGTCCTGCCTGGACCTGCATAGTCAGAACTGGAGTGAGATCAGACATGTCACCACTGGCAGGGGACATGGACGCATCAGGTTGTGACACAGAAGCCACAGAGGGAGCTCAGTCGTGGCAGACACGGTGTAAAGCAGAACCTGAGCAGTCCTGGTGAGCGGAAAGTAGGTTATTATTCCGAACTGAAGGGCAATGTTGTAAGAGGAGAACAGGCAAAAGAAGAAGACTTCAGCATATGAAGAAAACAAGGACAGCTATGCCGTGCTTGCTGAAAAACTCAGCAGGCAGGATACAGCCAGGACAGGCTTCAGTGAGAGCCTTGCAAATTCATGTCATACTTTGCCAAGGACTCAATCAATTGAGCATGTGCTAAAGCTCAGTTTGTTTTGTCTTATTTGGAGCTTTGGAAGATATTTCCTATCTTGAATCATTGAACATGCTCCAGCCACACACCTGCAACTTCTGGAGTGCATCCCCTCAGTGAGAGGCTGGCTAGCACGTCGTCACTTACGCAGGGCAAATCCTACTGAAAGCACGTCAGACCACAGCTTTCGCACCAGTTTACTTTTACATGTAGCACATGTAAGCTAACATCTGGCAAGAACACAACTATGTCCCGATCGAGATGGAGCTCATCACAACATATGGTGTTTGATACTGCAGGACCAAAACAGCTCCACTTCAAACTGAGCATTATTTGTCTTCTGCATCATTCCACCCTCTGGCCACATCTTTTTGGGAGTGCAGCTATTGTCACCAAGGCTTTGCAGTCCCCTCGAGACCATATGCCATGCTCAACCTACAGGTCCCTGCCTAGTCCTAAAATCCAGGTTATTTTGCTCCTGTTGAGGCATCTCTGTGTATGAAGTAAGTTCCTGATGCAACTGCTGTATTGTACATTAATATAACGTCAGCTAAGCGATACTCTGACCCAGACAGTGCCTCCAGTGCAGGAGGAAACATCCTCTCCAAGCACACAGTAGCTCTGCCAGCATGCAGGCAAGCAGCACTGGTAGTGAGCAATCTGACAAGCAACATCTGGTGCCCATTTTGGGGCAAAGGATGGAAAAGCCAGCAAAGAGCAGCCTCCAGTGCCACCTCTTCAAGACTGAGAGTTTCATCCTAAAGGGAAAAGCGTTCAGAAAAGAAAATCTAGCATCAAAACGAATGTTGCCATGACTAGAAGATACAAGATGTGACCAACCGTCTCTGCAGCTTTACACTGTTACTTTCCCATACTTTTTTGCCAGAGGTTTATATTGCCAGTAGAAGTACGGAGAGAGATTGCCACCTTGTGGTTCCTCCTCCTGCGGTGCCATGGGGTTTTTTTTAATTGTAGTGGCCTAGACCAGTGGTTTCCAAACTGCTGTCCAAGGATTTCCAGTGACAAGGGCACTATGGACAAGAACACTTTCCAAGTACTTGCTTAACTAAAAAAGCAAGCCTATAATTCACAGTCTTCAGTTCCTATATCGAGAAAATTATCACCAGAAAATTTTTCAGGAATCTAATCTACGAGTTTATAAAAACAAGTAACTACTGTCAGGGGTACACAGCTTCCAAACAGTGATCCAAAAATGCTGTGGCAGTGATAGAATCATAGAATCATAGAATGGTTTGGGTTGGAAGGGACCTTAAAGATCATCTAGTTCCAACCCCCCTGCCATGAGCAGGGACACCTTACACTAGATCAGGTTACTCAAAGCCTCATCCACCCTGGTCTTAAACACTTCCAGGGAGAATGCACAAAAGCAGATAGGCTTTACAATATTCTCAGTGTCAAGAAATCTGTGAGAAAAAAATTTGGGATGTTCTCAGGCAGTAGCTCCCACAGGTTCATAACAAAGAAGGAACAGCCACCATCAGCTGCAGACAGAAAGGCAGGAGCAGACCAAGCTTGTCCCTACTCACTCTGGGCAATGTTTAGGACAGTTTGTGAGCTCTGTTCCTCAAGTGGTATGAGTTGCAGTAAGGTCTAGAAAAGGAGATTACCAGTTGGCTACTCTGTAAATCATGCCTGGGTAGAGCACCAGCCAGTATTTCCCCAATGGAGTGAGGGGGAGTTAGAAGGGGGAAATCAGCAGGTGCTTGTGAAGCACTCTGTGAAATCCCAGGGAATTAATCAATTTTGGAAAAAAAAAATAGCTGCCTTTCCCAGAGAGGGGGAAGGGTCTCTCCTAACACAGCAAGGAGTGCAGGTCTCCCGAGCAGTTTTCCATGACTATCTCTTTCCTGATATATTGACACAGAAACTGGCCCATTTTCATGGGTGCAATAATGCATGAATAATCAGAATTTTGGAGGAACTGCCTTTTCTTGCTTTGCCATCAGCAAGCCTGTTATAGTTGTAAGCAACTGAATCTTTTCCAGTTCTCCAGCCTCGTTTCAAGGTTGTCATGGATGCTGGTCCGGGCTTGTTGGACAGTCTCTAAGTGCCTTCTTCAGCACATACTTCTGAAGCTGATAAACCCCGTTTGTGTATCACATCCCCCATCAGGTCTAGACATGAGAATAAATGTTAGTTACAGCGTGGTACATTTGTTTCCTAGCAAGACTGCAAACCTAACAACTACCGGCCACCATAAAAAATAAAAATCACTCCCACGGGAAGAGGGGAGATGAATTTGAAGTGAAAAGCTAAAGAATTCGTCCTGGGCAGATGACAGGCTGACAGCAATTCCCAGCTTCAGAGACTGCCGCCAGAAGCCTTTCCCCCAGCCTCGGCTGCCCGGTGCACGTGGAGCCGCAGCCCCGCACAGCCACACGCAAGCTGGGCACAGCGGCTCTCGCAGCGCGCCCGGGACGGAACCGGCAGCGAGTGCGGGTGGCTGGGGCAGGGCTCGCTGCCCGGGGCCCGCAGCCCTCGCTGGCTGCCGCGGTGGAAGCGGCCTCGTACCCCCGGGATGGGTTCCCGGTCAGCCCC
>NW_010339638.1:1709-3378 GCF_000700745.2 Antrostomus carolinensis | reverse complement strand
GGCGGCTTTGTGTGGTGTGCCAAGGCGTCCTGCGCTCGGCAGCCCGGCCGCCTTCCCCTGCCAAGGAGCTGTCTCCCGGCCCTGCGCTCTTTCCTGCTCCATTTGTCCAGCCCTGACGTGCCCCCGAGCCCCCCGCCTTGGCACCCGGGCAGCACCAGCCCTGGGCGACGGGGGTTGGAGGTGGGGAGATGTTGTGGACAGGACTGGGCTGGTGCCCAGGGAGGCTCTGGGGCTGGGCTGGAGCCGTGCTGCGGCCAGGGGAGCGGAGCGGTCCCATGGGAGGGCTGGCTGGGTGAGGGGACAGTCCCACCTGGGGACCCTTGTGGGGCTGTTGGAGCTGGAGGTGGGGAGATGTTGTGGACAGGACTGGGCTGGTGCCCAGGGAGGCTCTGGGGCTGGGCTGGAGCCGTGCTGCGGCCAGGGGAGCGGAGCGGTCCCATGGGAGGGCTGGCTGGGTGAGGGGACAGTCCCACCTGGGGACCCTTGTGGGGCTGTTGGAGCTGGGGTGAGCTTCATGGGGTGTTGTGTGCTGAGCAGGCAGAGGGGAGCACACAGGAGCATCCCTGTCATCGCTGGCTGCCTGTCCCTGCGATGCCACCAGCACTGGTGCTGAGCCTGACTCCAGCATCCTCAATGGATGCAGGACTTTTGAGACCTCAGGCCAACCCCTCCAGTGCTCCTGCCCAGAGCTGGACCCACATTGCCCCCCTCTTGCAGAGCCCGAGGAGAGCCCACAGCGAGCCCAGCCACCTTCCCACCATGGACGCCACGGACGTGCCCCTCCAGGCCGAGATGGTGGAGCTGGTGCCTAATGGGAAGCACGCGGCTGTGCTCACCACCGTCCCCTCGCTGGCAGGTGACAGGTAGGGGCTCCAGGACAAGCAGGGTACCAGGGGCTTGGGGGGTCCTCCTGACTGCTCCCTGCCCTGGCAATGCCAGCTGGGCATGGTGGCCCCCAGCTCTGCTTTGGCCTCACCCCCCTCCCTCCGGCGGCCAGGTTTGAGGAGAACCAGTCCAGCACGGCGGAGATGGAGGAGTTCCTGCCCCACGGCGCCGAGAAGAAGCAGACGAACTTCACTGACGTGAGTATTGGCATGGACACCACGATGGCAGCAGGGTGGGTGTATCTCCTGGTGTGACCAGTGTGTCCCCTCCCTGTCGTGTCTCACATGCACAGTTCGAAGGGAAGACGTCTTTTGGGATGTCTGTCTTCAACCTGAGCAATGCCATCATGGGCAGCGGCATCCTGGGGCTGGCCTACGCCATGGCCAACACCGGCATCATCCTCTTCCTGTGAGTGCTGGGTGCCCGCAGGGGCTTGGGTGGGGGGGGTCTGGGTGTGTGGGGCTCCTCCAAGGGGATCAGTGGGTGCCAGGGGTGCAGGTGAGAAAGGGATCCCCGGCTCGGGGTGACATGGGGACCAGTGTCCTGCTGCCTGAGCAATGCCCATCCCTGGCATGAGCCTGTGTGCCCCTGCCAGGCCCTGTGCCCCGCTGGGGAGGAGGAGGATGAAGGCTTGACTTCCTTAATACAAGACCAGATTTCCTCACATCACCCAAAGGACATGGGTGCCAGCTCTCCTCGAGCATGGGGACACGGACCCACAGGGCAGCGGCAGCCCCTGCTTGTAGGGTGCCCACACCCCCTCGCCCATCCCCCCCATGAGCCC
>NW_010339638.1:309-1546 GCF_000700745.2 Antrostomus carolinensis | reverse complement strand
GAGCACCCAGCTGGTGCCAAGGCAGGGGGCCAGGGGACCTGCCAGGATGGCTGCCTGCCCATGGAGCCTGTCTACGTGGGGTTTGTCCTACAGCTGTGTCCGAGCCCGGTGCTGTGACCCACTGGTGACAGTGTTGTCCTCCCACAGCTTTTTAGTGGCCCTGCTTTCCAGCTACTCCATCCACCTGCTGCTCAAGTCCTCCGGCATTGTGGGTGAGTGCCAGGTCCCCACTGGGTCTGTGCTGGGGGGTCCCCTCCCAACCCTCACCCCACCACTGCTCCCTGTCTCACAGGCATCCGTGCCTACGAGCAATTGGGCTACCGAGCCTTCGGCACGCCGGGAAAGCTGGCTGCGGCCATCGCCATCACGCTGCAGAACATCGGAGGTGAGGACGGGGCTGGGGGTGAACCTGGTGGGGCCCAGGGGGGTGACATGGGACCAGAGCTCACCAGCGCAGCATGACCTCGCTCTGCCCCACAGCCATGTCCAGCTACCTGTACATCGTCAAATCCGAAGTGCCTCTCGTCATCCAGACCTTCCTCAACCTGGAGGAGAAGACCACGTGAGTGCCTCCTGCCCGCGCTGCCCGTGTGCCTTCCCCGGCAGGCGCCGGGGCTTCATCTCCAGCTGTGCAGCCCATGGCGGGGATTTAGGGCCATTAAGCCACTACTATTTTTGATAACCGTCAGTGCTGAATAAGCCGCTGGGTGGGATTAAACCGGGCTGAACTTCCAATCCCTGCTCCTCACATCCCCTTGGGATCATGCTTTCCTCCTTGAGCAGAGCCCAGGGCTGTGGCAGGGGGGACAGGAACTCTGCTTGGGAATGGGGACCCCCCACACTGTGCCCATATCCCATCAGGGGGGTGAGAGCCAGGCAGATGCTGGGCAGAACTGCCACTGGGACCTCCACCAGCCCAGGACTGGGTGTCCCAGCTGCTCTGGGGTGCTCGACCACATATGAGACTGGGGCTGGGCAGGGGTCCTGTCCCATGGATGGCTGGGGGCAGCTCTCTCCACCTGGGGCATTGAGGACCTGGCTGAGTACCCTTGCAGGTGCTGGTACCCTTGTCCCTGTGTCCTCCCGCTGCCAGGTTGCCCTCTGGCAAACACGTGCTGAGAACACAGTCCTCAGCCTGTCCTCAGCAGCTCTGGCCCATGGAGGTGCCCCACTACTGGGGTAGGCAGGACCCCAGCTCAAGGGTCCCCAGGGATGGTGGGCTTGGAGGGGTCCCCAG
>NW_010339638.1:0-241 GCF_000700745.2 Antrostomus carolinensis | reverse complement strand
GCATCCCTGGAGATGCCAGCTCAGGGGTCCAGGGATGCCAGCTCTGGGGTCCCCCTCAGCTGCCAGACAGCCCCCCCGGAGGCTGCCTGTGCCTCCCATGCCCAGGCAGAGCAGGATGGTGAGCAGGTCCTCTGCTTCCAGGGACTGGTACATGAACGGGAACTACCTGGTGATCATGGTTTCCGTCACCATTATCCTGCCTCTGGCCCTCATGAAGCAGCTGGGTAAGTCAGGGGGACAC
>NW_010339637.1:35935-40873 GCF_000700745.2 Antrostomus carolinensis | reverse complement strand
ATATAAAGAATAGAAAACTTCAGGGTTTTTGTTTTGTTTTGTGTTCCATCCATGCTTATCTGGTTTGTAGACCACTTATGAACTTCTGGAGATATCTTTGGCAACTTTTATTTTCTCACTGCAATGTATCTAATTCTTTTGAGTTGTCATATATTATTTTTAATGCCTGTTGGTATATCGACTCTCATTTGTTATAGATAGTATTTTACATATTCAATAACGTATTCAAAAAAGTTTTTATGGGGAGTACAGAATTATAACAAAAAAATTGAAATGATTATCAGACTAATGTTCAAAGTGTTTGTCAGAGTCTAAGATGAAAATGGTGACACCTCGAAGTGTCCTTCAGTGATGGTTACTAGAGATATTTTGGGGAACTCAGTGCAAAATAAAAGAATATTAAAGCCAAGGGTATAGCTGCTCTCAACTACTGTTTATTGGTGAGCTGACAAACTATGCGAGTCAGAAAAACAAGTATTTGTAAGCTATGTGTGGATACATAGTACTTTAGCACTCCTTAGTAATGGCCACGGGATTTCTTCCCTGTATTTCTAGTCCCGCCACTAAAGTGAAATGATAGATATAGCTGTGCTTCTTAAAACTTGGGTAATTGGAACATTCATTTGTGACAGAAGCTACCCTGGAAAAGAGTTTCAGTCCAAACAGAATAATAATAACAGCTTAACCCCTATTATCAATTGCTTCTATTGTATTACCTGGGCAGTTGCTAATTAGAAAGCGTGTAGTCACTACTAACAGCTCTAGATTCTCTCTTGACATCTAATCTTACCTCAGCTGGATGACTCTTCGTTTCTTCAGTACTCCTAAACAAAAAGAAATTAGAAACAAATGGTGTTGAACATAACCTTATTTACTATCTCTAGTCAAAGAGAGCCCAAAAAGTCTTTTAATATTTCCCTAATTAAAAGGGCAAAATAGATCACTATTTAAACCAGATATGAAGCACGTTAACTCATTCAGACAGAGGAGTGTGGGCTCCTTTTAGTTTCTCAAAAATTCTGTCATAACCTCCCCTCCTCAACCCCAGCACTGGAAAAAGACAAGAATTTGTGAATGTGCTGTGGATAGCATCTAACTTCATATCTGTACCCGGGAACTTATGCAGCTATGCTGTATTTCATGTAAATCATACAGCTTGTAATCTCTTTCTTCCAGTGGTTCACACTGCTGACCCAGTCCTTGCAACACCCATAAAACAACACGTGTCTGGTGACTGTGAGCTGAGGGCAGCTGGGAAAGACTCGATAACTCCTCTCACTTCTTTCTTATGACTCTTCACTGTTCTAGATGTCAGGACCCAAGCCTGTTTTATGCCTATTTCTGATATTCCTGAGGGAATGATGTCCCTGCCTTCAAGCTAAACTTCTCAGAAGGTATTTGTCTAAAAACACTGAACACCTTTAAAATGAGCTTTACATCCACCCTTTCTGTTTCAGTACTGGGGTTACATCAGAAAGCTGGTGGGTGGAAAAATTTCCTAGTTTACCAAAAGCTCATCAGCATTAGACTTGATTGTTTAAAGTAAACATTAAATATATATTCTTATATATTTACATATAGGAGAAGATTAACATATAGAAAAAGCAGATCTACAGTTGATACTTTTTATTAGATGTTACTATTTTATGCACTTGGATTCAAAAGAGCTCTGAAATACGTGCATTCATCTGTCCTTCTTCAGAAACACAAGTTCCAGATTATGCATACCTCAGATGCTCAGCATTTCTGAGAATGAAAAAGGATACCAAGTGATCTTGAAAGCAAAAGAAATTAACAAGGCTTTTTTTTTCTTCTTCTCTTTTCTCTGAAGGGTTCACATGCCTGTTTTTAGGCACCAGAATGAAAATATTTGCATGATAGGGAGACAGGAAAACTGGATGGTAGATCTCTTCCATTATGAACTGCAGAGCTATCTTCTGCATACTATGTAATGCCCCGTTCTTGGTGATGCCTTGTGAGAAATGGGATATCAATATGAGTTCAAAAATCCTATCAAATAATCTGTGGCCTAAGCTTTTCCTTCTCTGAAGGGAACTAATTTTTCTTATTTTGAGAGGTATCTGGTTGAATGAAAACCTGTATAACCCAAAATAATTATATATATATATTTTTTTTTTCCTAATGAGTGAGAAGTTTCTCAGCTAAAGACAAAGTCCTCGCTCATTTGGATGTGGATCACAGGTTCCCGTAAGAGCTTTCTATCTTCCCAGGTCTCTCCCTTGCTGTGTCACTCAATAGCACAGCACGAGACCTTGTTTCTGCTCTGTCAAGTCATGCTGTACTTGTTTTAGCTGCCATTGTGTTGGAGGAAACCTAAGCTGAAAAAATATGCAAGTTTAAATTAAATCCATCAGTACTCTGCACTATGTTAAAATATGCAGGTAAAGCAAACAACTTGAAAGACATAAACCCTATTAACCTCAGATCATATAAAATAAAAGTTTGAGAAATTAGTTTTAGATCAATTATTACTCTTTTAATTTCTTTAAACTAACTTACATCACAGGAAATTGAAGAGTAATTTCCTATTAATGGAGTAGTTACTGAAAAAATACTTTCTTGGAAGAAACTATGAAATATATGTAGTATGACTAATTAAAATTATAAGAAACCCTAAAAACTGAACCATAATTTTCCCACATACCTTTTGGAATAAATAAAAATAACAATACTGTGATTTTAAAGTTCGGTTGTTTTTTATATTTGAAAATTAATGCAGTATCTTAGCAGTCCAGTAAAACTCTCTGCAGTCAGAGATGCAATCAGGTCCTACTTAAAAAGAGAAAATTGTTGACCAGGCCGCAGCTTGCTCTGGAATCCTGACATGACTGCCCAGGCTGACTGGTGTGAAAACTTTTGCAAGTGGAAGGGGGCACGTGGCCCGGGGTCCGGCCTTGCCCATGGAGCAAGTCTGCAGGAAGCACGTGTTGGCCAGGCTACTAGCAATGTTCTTGGAGAAGAACAAAGCTGCATGGTCCTCATCCTGATAAAATCTGCCCTTCCACTGCTAACCTTTGCACAAAAGGAGATGCATCTTTGCTGAAATTGAGGAGCTTAATAAAAATAGTCTTGATTTCTTCAGCCATTTATACTATGTTTTCAGTAGGGTATGCTTTGTTCCTTATAAATGTGAAATCAGAATGGTAAGGCTTAAATGTATTCTCATGTGTTTAAACACCAATGGAGGTATAGACTATTTTTCTTCTTTTCTCATGGAAATCTGTAGCTATAATTATCAGCATTCAAAAACTGAAAATGTTGAAGACATCTTTGTGAAGTGTGGCTGTTTCTTTGAATTATCTTTCTTATCATTTTAGTTATTCTGTTTGTGTGTTGTTTGTCACAACCTTTTTTTAGATAGAAAGCCATAAGATTTTGGAGAGTTCCTCTAAGGTTTATTTGCCAAAGATGAATAGAGCTTAATTTTTTTCTTGCATAACCATCCCAACAAAAATATAAATTTTAATTTAGAGTCATAAAATAGCTTTAGACAAAGGAAGCCAAAAACTGAAGTGCTGTAACTTGAAAAGTAGGAATAATCTCATATATAGTCCCAAGAATGTTCATTATTTGCTTAATGACATTTCTTTAGTGTTACATGCCCCTGCATATAGACTTAGCAGAACACTTTCTCTCTGTTTACTGAACTTTTCAGCTAAATGTTCTTCAATATTTCAAATTTCTCACACTCTTTATCTGAGAAATAATTAAGGCAAACCTATTTTTATAATTTTCCAATCATTTCCTTATAACTCTTTTTCTGAAGGGACTCTTTCTGCTCTTTCTTAATAGCCGCTCATTCATGAAGTTATACGGTTCCAAGGAGATGAATATAATTCTCCATTCTTGATCTGTTGCAAGCACCTGTGTCTCATACTGTTTTGTGTTGATCAAAGACTGAGTCTTTGAAGGTCATTTCTTTACTTCATTTCATTGATACTCCAATGCGAACTTGTACTGGTATTATTCAACTGAGAGCTGAGGAGGTGTTTTTTGAAAAAAAGGCTTATTTGGAGCTAACAGTATGCAAGGTTGACTTTCTGCAAACCTGACCCTCTCCTAAAGAGCTGTATTACTTTGCTCTCCTGCTCTGATGAGCCATGTTGCCAGGTCAAGACATTTCATGGCTGCAGCAGAAACAGTTTGAAGCATCTAATAGTGCTGATAAGAGGTATGTTAGCAAAGCACCTTCCGAAGCAGGGAAGAGACTATGTACTCTGCTTAAATGGTTATCTACCATGCATTGTCATAAGCACATATTTTTTATATAAAGTACATATATATTTTATTACCTTAATTAACTTATAGCATGAATTGCTGGAGAGAGGAGGAGAGAAGAAGGTACACTTTTTAACCCAGGTCTAGTCTTGAGGATATTTGGGGTTGGCTGGAGACAGTTGTGAGTAAATGCTTCTCAGAGAATGAGAGAGAACGCGGGGCTGGTGAAGACCAGTGGGTGCATCATGGGGTATGTTCCTCCTGCCACCAGTAAGCATTCAAATGTGACCTGGCTTAGAAAAACAAGTCTGCATTTTCTGCAAGTGAAAAACCCAAATGATGGTTGTAATATGCTGAGTTGAAACCCCGGGCTTCGCAACCATATCTGGAACTTGTACAACTTGTGGATGTTTCTAGGAAGCAGACTATACCACATTTTACAGGGGAAGATGTGTTTACCCTGTGTTTCAAGATGGCATGTTGAGCTCTGCTGAATAATGCTGAGATGTATAGGTTACATGCTAGTGTGGTTGGTTGGGTTTGTTGTTTGGTTTTGGGTTTTGTTTTTTTTTCCCAGTTGTGTTAACATGAAGGTTTAAGATGAAAGTGATGGGGAATGAGTCACAAAAAAATTGCCAGCAGCAAAGTGTCTGTTTCGATATAGCAGAAGATGCCATTCCTGCAGCAATTCCATCAGCA
>NW_010339637.1:8181-35909 GCF_000700745.2 Antrostomus carolinensis | reverse complement strand
GAATGTTGTAAAGCCTTGTGCATGACTACTGCAGTGACAAAGGTTGTGTCATCTTTACCTTGCAGTACTTTTTTGGACTATTTACATGTTCTGAAGTACTTATCATCCAAAATCATTCCTGTATCTGTGCAATTAAGTCACTATGACTCATGAAGAGTTTTGTGATGATTTTAATAGAAGAAATTTAGAAATGCAGGTTACCTGCTTACCTGCTGTTTTCTTCTCCATTGACAGGTCTAACTTAACCTCGAGAATCAGATTGCCACTGGCTATAACCACAACTGGAAATTCAAAGGTCACCTTCTGTAAATATTTTGTAGTATTTACTTAAAATCTACAGCTTCAGCAAACATTTCTGCTAGTAATTAATTTACTAAAACATTCCAAAAGCAAACACAGAAGGGATGCAAAATTAAAATCAAAGCAAATGTGGTTTAAAATTCAAATGAATATTCATAGATAAACTTTTGCAGCATTGGCTCAATTCTAGTGATAGTTCATTGGGGACATGCTGTCTTCTCCTTCCTTAGCTCCTGGAAGTATCATTTGTATTTGTAGTAGTTAAGAACAAGTGCTCCTTTATGCAAGTTCAAGGAGAAGCAGATTTCTGATCTAGCTTTGACTCAGCCAAAATATTTCCCTGGTCTTCAGTAATCACCTATTGCATTGAGAGAACATAAAAACACGTCTCCTGAGAATCGCTACAAAAACAGTAAAATAATTTTGCTAGTGTAAAATAATTTCTGCCAGCAGAGAATCTTGAACTAGGACAACTTTGATCTTAGAATAAATTATGTCTTAAATTGCTTATATCTCCTGAAGATAGTACAGGAGCAAAAAAAATATGCACCTTCATCTCTATTTTCATTACATTTTTTAAATTTAGAGGTATACTGAAACTGATTCTTTCCTTCCTGTTATCTCATAATATAGATAGCATTTCAGGAAAGGCACCTTCCATCTGCCACTTAGCCCACATACATCATAGTTCATCCATTACTGATACATTCTGCAGTTGTATTCTTAGAAATAATTAAAAATTAGGGTAAGCACTTACTGCATTTGAGTCTTAGAGATATTGGGGATTTTTAAGGTAGAAAAAAATGGATTATATAAATGGCAATTCTATTTGATAAATAAAGCTTTGTATGTTGAATTATTATAGCTAGTGAACCTTTTGTACTTATTCCCAGAAAGAGGTTCTGTGTAAATTCTCATTCCCTGGTTTCCATTCTCTTTATTGTGTCTTGCACTGAATGATTTGTTTTGATGATTATAGATACTTTGCATTGCTCAGACTACAGATTTATTTTACATGCAAATATTATCCAATTTCATGTCTTCATTAAACTTTAATAAGGCTTTACAAACATAGTGCATGAAAGACAATATTGAATCAACAAAGCCTGTATAATGATGATTGAAATACAAGATCCAGGAAGAGGGATGGTGAAAGTAGCTCAACTACCACCAGTGCTGGTAAGCCTGCAGATGCATCAAGTTTATTTTTAAGTTCTAATAGTTACAAAAGTATGAAGTAAGAGTCTGGAGGAAAAAAAGAAGGAAGGTGGGAATACTACTTTTGCTGTCAGTGGCATACTTGAAAGTAATTGCTAATGATATTGGTTTATATGTAGTGCATTTAATTTCTTTTAGTGTTTTTAAGATAATAAAATAATCATAAAAAGATACTCAGTTTGTGGGTTATGGCATATGATGAAAACCATGAGTAAGAAATGTCATGCTATTGCAAAATGGCAAAGATGATGGTTGATCTTAAATAAACCCTAAATAGACGACATGGAGTGAAATAGTCTGGTCCTAAAAATGTGCATTAAATATCCAAGCATAAAAGCGAAGTGCTCTGTTCAGTGCTGTACTCTGACTTTATTGCAGTGGAAAAAAATAAGACATCCCTGCTGCCTTCTCTGCTTTGGTCGGTACCTCCTAAGCTCCTTCTGAGGGAGTGTGGTTTATTTGAGTACAGCTGAAAAAAGAAAGTTAGCTGTGGTAGGTTAGTAAAGAGCTGCAACACCAGCCCAATGGTAGTATTGACACTTCTCTTTTCCCATTTGTGCACTCACAGTAACAGATTCTTCAAACTCATCAGGTACACTAGTAGTCAACCTACAGCTGGAAAGTGTGCAACTCCTTTCCACTTACCATGTGTGTGGGAAACCAGTGTGCCACCTGGGCAGGCAGGAGTGTGTCCCCTTGGCCGCTGCTCCTCATGCATGTCTGAAGGGGGTGCACACATGGGGCCCATCTGGAGTGTGGGGTTTGCCCAGGTCCAGGAGAGGACAAGAAGGCTGTCTCTGAGTGACTAGGGGCTGTAGTGTGTAGGGACAGCAGAGGGACTGCTGGGGATCTCTGTTGGCAATGCAGAGATCCTAGGCTCAGCTTACTGCTTTGGTTTTTGGTTTTCTCTGTACTCTGAGGTTTTTCTCCCTGCACAGGTGTACCTGTTGCTACTAGCTTTACCTCGCTACCAGGGTAGCTTAGAGTAAGGAAGACATCATCTGACTGAAGAAGTGAACCTATAAGTTTTCAAAACCCAAGCAGCTTTCTGCTTCTGATGCCATATGGCCCAGCAGGAGGGCTCACGGCTGCCCAGAACATTGTGCAATGTACAGTGTGTGCAAATACCTGCCTGGGTGAGTTTTGTAAGTGTGTGTGTGCAGTGCAGGAGGCTCCTAGTGTTGAGAAAACCTGTACGTTCTCTTGTGGTGAGAGTGGCTGGCTTGAAGCAGAGAGGAGAATCAAAGGTGTCTCCAGAGTATAAAGGAACACCTGAATTTCCCAACAGTGTTGTCTTGCATCGAGGATGTTCCTGTGACAGGGGAGACTTTCAAGGACAAGAGGTGGTGGTGGTAGTTGGATTCTTGTGAGCATACCTGACATCTGAGGGGGTCACAGGCTAACTTGGCTTGCAAGTGAAAAGGTAGCAGACCCTACAGGAGTTACTGCGAGGTGTAGGGACAGCTGGTGGCTGTTTGCTGTGTTGGTAAAAATGTGTTTTTCTGGGAGGGATGTTCTAGTGGGCAAACCCATGGATGAACGCTTAAACTAGAAACCAAGGAAACCAACATGTAGGGAGGAGTACCTAGCTTCTGCTGATCAGACCTACAGGGTGGACACAGCTAAAGCACAGTTTTATTCTGAAAAGGCCAAGAAGGGGGAGAGGAGGGAAGCGCCAGTAACAGAGAAGGGCCTTCAGTTAACTGACATGTGCATTATTAAACAGCAGGGGAATGGTGGAACCTGCAGATGCTTCTGTGTCAATGTTGGAAGCCTAAAAAGTGCAATAGAGAAGAGGAATGCTGGCTGTCAGATGACAGCCAGGTATGGTACACATCTTGGATGCACTAGAAGGAGGATGATCAATGGGATAGTGATCAATGGGGTACACAGTTGCCAGGCTACCAGCTTTGCAGGGATGAGAGAATAATATGTACAGGCAGGAGAGTATCACAGCGTGAAAAGTGTAATGCTTTAAAAATATCACGGAAACAGCGAAGCACTGCAAAGGCCTTGCACAGGATTTCTGCCTGCTTAAATAATAAAAATTTATTAATAAAAATAACTAGCATTGTACTACAAACTCTTGTTCAGGACAACAACAGTGATCAGGGAATATGAAGTGAAATCAGAAGTTGGGAATTTAGGACTCTTGGTAATAGCAACAGATTTTATCTACCTGTGTACAGATTATGTCAATGTTTCATCAGGATGAAATTGAGATGTAGAGATAACAATTCTGGACACTGTAAAGGACTGAATTGTAATGTTAAGACCTAAAAAAAAAACAACCAACCAACCAAACAAAAAAAACCCACTCTGAATTTTGTGTTAAGTGATACACAAGGCCTTCTTCAAGGTGAATTAAAATAAGACGCCCTCCATAGCAGTGTTTACAATACAATGAAGATTAATATTGTAGTAGGAGACAGCAAGCTGAATAAATCCAGTGTGCAAATACTTAATGTAAAGAAGTGGAACTACCTTTAAAAAAAAAAAAAAAAAGCTAAAGCTATTAGTAAAATAAAAATTCTAGTAGTCTGAAAAGCAAGATGCCTGCAAATAGCCTGCAGTGTTCAAATGTGTTGTATTAGAAGCCTAGGTAAGCTGTCACATTTTTTTAAAAAACAAACAAACAAAAAACAAAACCCAAAAACACAATAAAAAAAGGCAAACCAAACTAAAAATGCCGCCAAAGTGATCCAGCTCCTGGGAGCATGACTGCAAGGAGGCTATCATAGGGGAAGGCTTAAAAAAGTCCTTTAAAAAGTACAAAGCTTGTCCAAATGGGAACTAGAAAGGCCGTAAATCACAGCAGGTCAAATGTAGACAGGAAATAGAGTGCTAAGAATTTGAAGAGCACCTTACAAGGAGTGCTCAAGCTTCTAGTCAAAGGTTCTTAAATCAAAAGCAGGAAGTCATGTAGGGCATAAGTGAGACCACTTAATGACCAAACTGTAAGGAAGGGCTCAGGAATTATAAAGCTGTAGCAGAGTGGTTCAGTTAATTCCGTTCATTGCTCTTTGCTGTTGAAGACATTGAGGAGGTTTCGACACCTGAGATGTTCTTCCTAGTAAATAGGGTAGGAGTCAGATGAACTAGGTGAGTTTGTGTAAATAGACAGAAAGCATTGGACCAAATAGATTTACTGAGTATTTCTGTCAGTAATTCACCAGGTCAGGGGGCATTCACCCAAGAGAAGCTCATATATGGAGTTGCAGAAGGGCTGGTCAAAGCTTCTACCCAACCGTTGCAAGCAGCCACAACGTTAGAGGTCTGTCAGGTTGCCAGTGTAATTCCTGATCACTTCCTTCTCACAAAAGGGACTCTGTAGGGACCTACAGGCTGAGGCTGTTTTCTGAGGCTGGTAAAAAGGTAGAATATAAAATAATGACATCTTTGTGAATAAACACAGTCTGCTAGGAAACAGTGTTGTTTCTGTAGGGGAAAATAATGTACTACTGAATTGTTAATGCAGGTCAAGCAACATGTGGATGAAAGGGATTCCCATGAACATAGTTGGTTTTCCAACAAGCCTTCAAGAGAGTTATTAAATAAGTTTCCACCAGACTTTTCCAAAGTAGCGTTCCTCCTTAGAGCAGAGGACAAAAGGGACAACTGACATCTTGTTCTTAACATTCATGACCAATTCATTTTCAGTATAAAGTGGCTTGCTGCATTCAGAAACTGAAGGTGTTAGTTATCAGTCAAAAAAAAAAAAAAAAAAAAAAGGAATTCCTTATGTGAACTGCAAGTAAACATAGTAAAAGGAATAATCCCTTAGACCCCCTCTTAGCGAAGTGCCACCCAGCAGGTGGGTACTGTGAGGAGAAGGGGAAGAGTTTGTTTCTGACCAGAATGCAGAGGCCCAAAGGAGCAGAGAGGGAATAGCAACAGTGCTAGCCTCAATAAATAAGAAGCTCTGAGATGCTCTATACATTGTGGCAAAAGACTGTGCAGAATCCCTGCCTCCAACAGTTCCTCCAATTAAAATAAATTAATTTGGGTTTCTATTCTGAAATGAGATTATTTTTAGTGAAGGTCATTTTATGACTGAAGCCAAACCCTAAACAAGTTTCCCAAGCCTGTGAATAGGTCAGGGCAGGTGGTGGGCATCACTTCCTTGTGGGATGCTGGATTGAATGTGCACACAGTGGGTCAGGTGTGTCCTGTTGAGATGGACAAGCCTTTCATTTGGAGGCTAAGTGGAGCCCTCTGCTTGCCTTAGGGAGCTAGTGTGTAGGCATCAAGGCATCAAAATAGTAGCCCAAACTGTGTCTCTCTCTCTCTGGAGAGAACAGTTGATTTTTCTGAGCTGTTCTCGTACTCTGCCACAGCATCAAGATTGTACTGCTCTGCACATGGTGTAATCCTGTTCATACCACATATTGCTCTGCTTTGCCTTCTGGCAGAGTATTTAGGAGGTAGCAATGGTACTCCCATCTACTACAGCCAGTTTCTTTGCTTTATACATTGGCAAGGTTAAAACAATAATGCTCTGTGATGTACTCTGAGAGAAATTAAGTAAAATAGAATTTCTGCAGGTGATTCCTACAGAATCATTTGTGCTTGTTTCGCCTGTAGCACAGTATCAGTCAGGAGGTAGTGATCAGTAGTAACACTTAAGACTCAATCCTGAGACAATGCTACTGAATTGATTGGAGCAATCTGGTAGGCTTGCAGTAAAACAAGTGTCTTTGCCCCAGTCCTGCTACAAGTCATTCTGAATCTTTGTAAATGTGTGCTGTCTTTCCCCTCTTTTTGCTTGTTTGGGTTTTTTTTGGGTTTTCTTTGGATTTTGGGGTGGAGCGGAGAGTAGGATGGAGGCAAGGAGGAAGCCATGGACAGTAAGCAAGAACAAAAAGTTAAATATTAGTGTGTGAACACACTTTATTTCCTGTTTAAAACCAAAGCTCTGATTGAAATGTTATATGCTGTAGTGATAGAGTGTCTTCTTGATGGACCAGAATCCAAACATTAAATTCCCACTTGCATCCACTGGAAACACAAAAAAAATTGCCACAGAGATGGGTCACTGCTGAACTTTCCCACTGTCCAAGCAATTCTAGGCAATAGGATTAGTTATGAGAATTGACTGACTACCTGCATGTTTGTACAAAATAAACACTCCATAGAGCAGGCAGATCAGGGAAAAGGTCAAAGTGTGAACGGTGCAAAGTTAAAGCTAGTGAGGAGAGAAGAAATTAATCAAGCTGTGCTGTAGAATTATCTTTCTTCAGGTATCTTCTCTGTTCAACAAAACCATAAATAGCTGATACGCAGTATTTGAGTCAAATACTTTTTTTTTTTTCATATTTAAATGACACTCAGCCCACTTTGAAGGTGTTTAAAAAACTTTTGTGCTAGAGGTGTTTCTAAGACTTGGTGCACATGCTCACTTTGTGTTACTGGGGACTTCTGCAATCCTACAAAACTGCATGAAATAGTTATCCCATTTTCCCTTACTGACTGAATGTAAACACATAGGTACATCCCATCATATGTACCCAAAGATATACATACAAATGGTTTAAAAATATATTCCACTATAATAAATTTCAGTAGTTTAAACACATTATAACTTCTTCTGAAATGGAATTATCATTTTTTTTTTTTTACCTTATTTGCTTAAGTTTCTTTTCCTTTGTACTATAACCTATCACTTTCATGTGGGTACTGCTTCCTTTCTTAGTTTTTCCATCAGCTTTTCCTTTTCACTGAGATCGAGTTGTTGTTCTTTTTCTCCTGTAACAAACTACAAAGACTATCTATAAACCTTTGGCTTATTTGTGCTGCAGCTTGTTTTCATTAACTTCTTTTATGGTGACAGAGGGAGTGTTTTTGTATATAACATTATGAGAGACTTTTGCAGGCCAACAACCAGTCTTGGCACCATATTGTTCATAAATAGAATGTTCTTGAAGACGTCATTTCACAAGAGATGTCAAAAGTATTATCTGCTGTAGGTAGCAATGGCATGTGTCATAGCTTAGCTTTACATGATGTAATACAATCTGCAGAGTAAACAGGGCATCTATTACAGTAGTTGTAATCGCTTTCTCTTTTATGACTTCACATTTTTATTATGTCTTCATTACACAGCAAGATATATTTCAACTTTGACCTTCATCTGCAGAGTGAGTGAAAAAATAGTGTTTCAATAGACAAGCAATTTTTCACTTGCAAAGGCTGCCTTTTGATGATAATAGCTAAAAGGCTTTGGACGGATTTTTTCTGTCCACTCATACTGCATAGTGAAAAACCACTTTGGCTATCCTTTTCTGTAAACACAAAGTACTCCTCTGGAATTGTCATCTTTTTTATGCATCTGGAATGTATGTTGCATGTAGAAATCTGCCATCAATTTAAAACAAAAACAACCAGCTCATACAGATGTGATTAAGCACGTAAAAATTAGTGGGAATGCAACTATGTCAAATAAGATTTGAAATTAAATAATAATTTCAGAAGCTTATCATTGTATTAGTTATATTGCACTGACTATATAAATATGACAAAACTAAGCAAAACTAAAAAAAAAAATCAGCAATTTGGTTTCATGCCTTCATTTGGATAAAGGAGATACGCGACTGAAGCGTTATTACTTGAGCTGTTTGTTAGGGTTTTGCTTGTTTTATGCATTTGCTAGTTATTTACTTATCCAAAATAACTCAGCCTTTTTCCATCTTAGCTGTACTCTTGTCCAAGTTTTACATGTTGTAGAGATAGATCTTGTGGACTATTGCAGACCTCTCATCTTTAGAAGTTTGAATTTATCAGGGAAACTGACAGTATCTTCAGAAGTAGTCTCAAAAGTATTGTATGTCAGGGGAATTATTGAGTCTAAAAAAAAAATCTACTTTGTATTTTGGGAGGTTTCTTAGCTATCAAAATCTTAGAATATATGAAATATGAAATCAGATGGTCCAGAAAAATCTGATGAAAGATTCACATGTATTTTAAGACTTACCTGATAATTCTCATTACTGATGTCAATAAAAACAAGAATAAGTAGACAAAAAGCAAGAACATGATATAACATGAAAAGGCCTGGAGTCCAAGATGCTAGACTCAGTGCTGTTAATTCTTGGAAGCACAAGGGATATTTTGGGGACTGGACAAGAAAAACATTGTGAGAATGTGCAAGGAAAGTAAGAGAAAATCTGGCACTAAAACATATGACAAAAAAGATTAGAATAAATGTAGAAGACTGTGCATGTACAATGACTATTTGCAGTCACATTTTTACCTTAATAGAATTGCATTTATTGATACAAATCTCAGTGGTGTTATCACACCAATCATGGCAAAAATGAAGTCCCTAAAGGTAGAGAAACCTTATCTTCATTCGTCCTTGACACATCCCTTGAATATATGCTTTAGTTATTTTGATATAAAAGAAAATATCAAAATTTTGCAAAATAAAATCAAAGCATTTTTTCTTTTTAGAAATATGAGTGAGAGCTTCATGATTGCTGTCCTGGAAAATGCTTGTTAATTATTGCCATACAAGGGAGATTTCCCTGAAAAAGCCATTTTTTTCACACCTCCTCAGTTCATTTTTTGCATATGATTCCCCCCCCGCCCTTTCAAATTATTATTTCTCCTGTCTTCTAGATTCAGGAAGGAATTCATAATGTCATTTGATGTCATGTAATATGTATTACCTTTTTCTTAAGTAACAGTAAATTCAATCCATTATCCTCTTGAGTAATTTTATTAATGCAAGATACTATTGAAATCATCCTGAAGACTTCTGAAAGTTTTATATACTGGAGTTAATCAATGTACTTTATGTGTGTGCATATATATATATATATATATATAAAAAAAAAATAGAACAGAAGATGCAAAAATAATACAAGGAGATAACTTCTGATATCTAATGAAGTTTTATTTACTCCTTCCATTGAAAGTAATAGACTAGCGAAACTGGTAACTTTGTGGTTGCAGGAGTCCATATGTATATTTGAAAGACTGAGGGACTGAGGTTGTTTTGTGGCTCTTCCATTAGCTGTATGATTATACCACTTTGAACTTTGTTATGGATAAGGAAATTTTTTAACTTCTTTCTAAACCCTTTTGAGATATTCTGGTGTAGCAAGAATCTGTTTTCACACAGTATAAGTTGCACAACTAAAGAGATTCTAAGCTTTAGTATTTGCTGTTTTAAAACCATAAACTCAATTGAGGTGCCATGGAATACCATGTGGCCATGTCTACCTTGAGCTGTCAAATTCTGCCATTTGTTGTGACGTTAATCTAATAGTGTAACCCTCAATTTCACTGTATCTGAGAATCCTTCTGTGCTGATTATCTCTCTATGACTTGCTGGCTTGATGGGCCGTTTATCTTCTTCCTGGTTGAGAAAAAGGATGGAATTTTAAGTAATGGCAAAAATACATCTGCCTTAAAAAAAAAATCAAAGTGGGAAGTATCTCTGAGGAGAGATGAAGGTGCTTCACATCAGGCTTGACTCAACTGAGACAGCATAATCATGCTTATAGGTTCTTATCTGCACTCTTAAGAATAAAACTTTGTAATAGACTTTATACATCACATCTGAAGGCGTTAAATGCAAAGTGAAGACTATCCAAAGGAAGGTGGGCGGTCTTCTGAAAAAAATGTATATAAACAACAGGGAGGATCCAGAGAGCAATTTGACTGTGAAGCTCCACATCTAAAAGTACAGAATCTGTGTATACAGTGTTGCCATGATAAGTTGCCATAGAAATCAGTGCCAGTTTAGCAGCTCTTACAGAGCTGGTGGGTTAAGAACAGGTGGATCTGATGGTTTAGTCCTTCCAGAGGCCTGGGTCATATCAGCCAGCAGAGGTTCTTGGTTTTGTGAATTCTGTTGTAATGAAATAATAGTGGTAAAGCCTTGCAATGGTAATATCTCAGATCTAGTTTTACCTCTGTCTAAAATACCTAAATTTATCTTTGTGTGAAATATATTAGTACAGTGACTTATGTGTATAAGTTTTCCAGTTTCACGTCTTGTGCAACCTGTTAGAAGTCCGAATAATTTCAGAGGAAGCATATCTTGAGACGTTCCTTATAATATCAGTGCTCTGCACATGGAGGAGGAAATAAATTAACAGACTATCAGGACTGCTTTAAGATCATTCTGATGAGTGAGGAGAGAGAAATATTTAGAGGAAAAGATGGCATCCCCATTGTCTTTCAAATAAGTAAGAAGTTGAAAAAAACCCTGAAATTAATATTTTAAGATTAAAGTTATTAATAAATTGGAAATTATTTTTAAAATCCTTGGAACATTTTTTAAATTTTAAAGTTTCAAGATTAATCAGTTTGTCTCTTCAAGGCAACTGGATTTTTTTCACAACTCAGATTAGTTTACAAGGACAAAAACATTTGGATAAAAAGCAGCACTATTTGGTGCTTATTCTTTTAATCTGCATTATTCTTAAAAACACCTGGCTACAGCAATATGGCAACCAAAATTCTTTGGTTCCTCCCTGCTCCCTGCGCCTGACCTGAAGTGGTCATCAAATCTATCTTTGAATTAATACATTTTTGGAGCAGCTTTTCCTGAGATATAGGTGGTCTGTGTTAAGAGTTGTGAACACAGGTAGTAACAGAACAAATATGCAGGTCACCGACCACAGAGATGCTATAAAGCAAATTCCAAGCTCTCTTGGGTGTCCTAAACTGCTAAAAATACCCTGCTTACTGCCAGGTTGAAGTGTAAATATTGCCTAGAAGAGAATAAATTGTCCCCATTGCTTATAGAAGTGAATTCTATCTAATCCTGTACCTAACGTTGCATTTAGTCATTGGACATAAAGAATAAAAATATCAGAAACAAAATAAAAAATGCTTATTCTTTCAAGACCAAAGTTTGCACAGATGTGTCTGTGTATTGAGACAAAATTTGTATCGGTCTCGGAAGAAATTATGTGAAAATCTTTCCCATTGAAGGCAATGACAGAATTGCTGCTGACTGTAGCCTTGAGCTTGACTCTGGATGCAGTAACCTGATTCAGTAAGGCATTTAAATACATATAATCATAGAAAAAGTGATCTGATGAATCATGGTCCTATCTGTGAAAATTTGCTTAATGAAATTGTGTGAAATTAACTTTATTCACAAAGCACACCTGTTCTGCTGGGAAGATGGCTATAAATATCTGTGCCACCTGCCCCACATATAAATCATGTAATTCTCTGACAACTGATACTGCCTTGAGGGCACCTTTTTCTTAGTGCTCTTTCTGAAAATGTGTATTTGCATAAATACAAATTTGTGTTCCAATAAATTTTCCACCAAATTTCATTTTCCTCCCCCAAAAATTGAATAAGATTTAGTTTATTCATAATTTCACCTCCCCTGTTACAGTTGTGTGTATGGCCAGATTCTGGAGTAGGATGTGATCACTCATGAATGCTGCCCATCCAAAGACAGCACCACTCATGCAGAAAGTGCCTTAAAGGAGTCATTTCAGTTTGACTGGGCTGAGTCCAGATGGAAAGCAGTTATCTGACTGGAAAACCAAGAGTTATCAGAGCTCTGCTTATATGTCAGTCTGATTTTCCCTAATTCTCTCTTCTCTTCCTTCTCTATTTGTGAGAAATTACCCTTTCATCTGTCAGAGGTTAAATTTAAAACTAAACCCCAAAGAAAACATTGCCATAGGTCTAGAGCTTGCAATCTTCTGCTTATACCTGTGCTTACCTCTGATGTGAGGTTTAGCTGGATAAGCCAGTACCCTGTGGGTCAGTGAAGGGGCAGAACTACAATTCCTGCTCTTCATGCAGAGTGTGAGTCAACAGTGTCATGCTGCTGTGAGAAGGGTAAATACCTTATTAGGCTGTATAAACAGTGTAGACTGCAAAAATGCATGAAGCAATCCTATGTAAAAATACAATGATTTTCCTTCAAGAAAGATATAGATTTATTGGTTGGCATCCAGAGAGCAGCCCAGAACAGAGATTGAAAGAACTGCAGTTGTATAACCTTTAGAAGAAAAAATCATGGGGAGGCAGTGTAAGAATTTTCAAGTATGGGAAGGGCTATTGCAAAAAGGAAGGAAATAATTTGTTTCTGTGTTTAAGGCTCACAAGACAATAGTAAAGGATTTAAACTGTGAACAGAAAAACTTGTATCATTTAGGAAAAAAAACACAACAGCAAACTCAACCTTCTGATGATAACCATAGTGTAGTGCTGCAGGATACAGGCTAGGAGGGTTGTGAAGTTTAAGAACAGGCTGAACAAATACCACCTAGGAGTGATAAGGGATTAGCAGACGGCTCCACTTGCTTTTGATTTGAATGTCTACTGCACTTTTAGAATAATTGCAATCAGTGCTTTATATGCATAATCTGTCTAAACAATACCTTGTTGGTTCTGTAGAACTTCAGCTATGTAAAGCAACACATTGATGCACATGTCAAAAATAGATAATTGAATAACACGGTAAAAGTTTTCCTTGCAATAAATCTATTACTTTGTTTAAACTGAGCAATAATATGCTTAATCTTTATTTTTCCTGTATTTAAAATATATATTTCTAACAGCTCTTAAAAACAAAGGAATAAGTTTTAAAAATTTACTTCACCCACAATTATTATGCAGTGACTTTATACTGATCTCATATTTAATTCTAGAGCAGTGGAAAATGTTTCTGTTATTTCCTTTTTTAAAATTTGCCATGGAGTAGCTTTATTTTATATATTTACTGATAGATTGACTGTATTGACAGAGATCCAACTGTATAAAATGCTTACGTAGGGGACAGTGTACTGAAACAGTTTGTGCGAAAGGTGAATTCCTGGTAACTTTAGTGTTAAGTGATTAGTTACACATAGTTTTATTTATCAGCTCTTCGTGTGGAAGGAGTAAACGAGACATTCAAGTCAACAGTGATAGTGATTGCTCTGTACTGCTGTTCTCGCCATGGACCTAGGAAGTCCTGGTTGGACTTCAAACCATGTATTAATCCTTCCTAGACTGAGTTCAAAACTCCCTTTGAAAACTTGAAAGCGAAGGACCAACTAATTTCAGCGTGACTAAACTCTTGCTCAGGGGAGGAATTCTTTTAATGAGGTAGAAAAAGGATTTTGTACTGTCTCCTAGACACCGTGCTCACTATTTCAATTGCAATTTATGTAGAAGATTTTTATAGGCTTAATTGGCAACCACAACTTACACCAGTTTGCTCACCCAGGTTCAGCAGGGAGTTAGGTCTGGAGGACACTTACTTTCCTGGGTGTGTGGGATAAACAGCAGCTACCTGTCTGCATCCAGCATCACCAGACATTAATTTTCATATCAAGGCTGAAGAAGGTAGAATGCTATGAGTAGAGGATTTGTTCTGTACTAAAAGTCCAGACTGCACACTGTGAATAGAAGATGCAACTCATTGTTGGGTTTAATGATACTAAAGGAAAAAAATGAATACCCCTGTCCCCTTCCTTTTTCATTTATATCTGGGACAGGTAAGGCAGCACTGCAGGGCACATATTGTTAATACCTGTCCTGTTATCAGCAAAGCTTTGGACAGTAGTGCTTTTCGGGAGCTCCAATATTCACTTGAAAAATCTGCAATATCTGTAGTTTCTCAGTCTCATAAGTATTTTTTCTTGCAGCAGCCCTTCCAAACTGATACCTTGACTTACAGGCTGTCAGTTGTGTTTGCTCTTTGAAGCTAAACCTGCTAATGTTTGTAACGTGCTTAACTGAACTTGGAACCTGTGCTCTCCCTTGGTTATGCAGCAAAGAAAATATTCTTAAAAGATTTTGTCTGATACAGTGGTATGAAGACACTACTGCTGGAGTATCTGCCCTGGAGGAGAACTGACATGACATTTGGGCGAGCTAGTGGAGCTGACAACTCATCCTGTAACGACCACTGAGTCTGAGGGTGCTGTGAAGAATCCTGAACTTGCCCAGTTGTGGTGTTACTGTTATATTTTCCAAAGTTTAAAAATGTAATCATCAAATATCTCAAGATAAAGTATACAACATAGAAAAGCACAGAAAATACAGATAGACATGGAAAAGGAGAAGCACAGAAGGAACAGACTGACAGTGCATTTTTACACTCTTTTATACAGAGAGAAAAACAAGATGCAGTAATGACTCAGATCCTTTACTGTGCCCGCTTTATATCATACAACCACAAAATGGTCCTCAGAAGTTATAGAGGAGATACATGAATAATCGTACCATGACTGCATGCTACATTCATGCTTGCACACAGTTTCTGTTGGACTGAAGATGGGAATATGTCTCTATGCTCCATCAGTTAAGTAGGATAGCAGGCACGGGATCAGGGCAGCAGATGAGTACTTCAGTCTTTAGTTCTGAGCTGGGTTTGAAGATCTAGCCTTCTATATTACAATGCAGTATTTTGGTAATTAAGAGTACTGTAGCTTGGAAATAGATAGGTAAAGCTTTCCTAGATCCTGGCGATGATGATTCTTTCATGTTTGAAAATCAAATGGCATCCACTAGCCTGTAGAAACTTCAAAACATAGTATAGATCAGTGGAATCCCCCTGAAATGTACTTGTATGTTCTATCTCAACTTGGTTGAAACTATTAAACAGACTTTGCAGTAGAAAGGAACTCTCCTCCATATCCTATCTTACTCCCGAGATACGAAACCATCTCCAATTTCTTGGTGGACTGTTCAAGAAAAATATCATCATAAATTGACTATTCCGTTTGTGCATGATGCTTCTAGTAAGCAAGTGAGAGGAGCCTCTAGAACCATGAGACGTGCATCTCTCCAGCAGGGCTTTCAGCCTGTGTCCGTGCACCCACAAATTGGGAAATGTTTGCAAATTACTTCATTTTCCTTTATTTTCCCTGAGATGCCTCACTTCACACCATTATAGATCTAATTTTATTTCTCCATAAACTGTCATTATTCTTTTTAACATTTATGGCACTCACCCACCATAGTTGTCATTGTTACAAATTGTTTGTCATTGTTGCCTACCTCCATGGCTGCGCAGGGCATTCTGATTGCAAATATTGGCTGCTCCTAGTTACCCTAAGCAACAAAGGAATTGGAGCAATGGAAGTCATAAAGAGGTTGTCCCCTACACCCTGAGGAAGGACAAGACAGCTGGAGCTGCATGTGTTGGTCTCTTTTTTGAATGAGCAAATTGTATAGCAATCTCACTTTAAAGTAGCTGCATGAAATTGATGAATTCTCTCTAATTAGAATATCTTCTGTGCTGTTAATGTGATTGATTTGTGTATTTCTTATTAAGAATATTTTTTTCCTGTTTCCCTCTCCAGTTTGGTCTTTTTATTGTTTTCTTCAGCTCATTCCTAAGCAGATTGGAAACACACATGGCAGTGTTTAGTTATCATACTTTCACTGGCTTGAGAGGATACGTGTACTGCCATTGCAACTTTCTAAACAGGCCCTTTCTTGCTGGCAACTATAATACACAAAAGTTTGTGAGGAGAGCTTATAGCAAAATAGAAATGGTTGGAGAAATGAGAAAGTTTTTGTATGTATTGCATTTTAAATCTCAAGTGCCTCAACAGAATCTGGATTCAAATTCTACAGAAGCTGGAGAAAAGCTTTGTTTTGATCTCAGTAGACTTTGGGTCGAAGCCTAGGCAAAAAAACCCCAAAAAACCCACCCTACTCTAAGGAGCTTCCTCTGCCTTCTACCACACTCTCTTTAACAGTTTGCTTAAATGTGTTTGAAGAAACCTTAAAAATTTGCAATATTTAGGCAACTCATTTTAGATCTCAAAATGCTTAATGCTCTTCAGAAAATTTCATGTCCTGGAGTTAGGTTATAATGTAAGAACTTCAGTTGTAAGTTTTTTTAAAAATATTGCTTGGTCTTGAGATTACCCAAAGGAGCTAGCATATATGAGCAGTAAAAGATTAAAAGAAAAAAAAAAACATCAAAAAAGTGAAATAAATAATGATCGTTAAGTCAATCTTGCATCCTTTGGGGGAGCAGACTCAAGATAGTGAATGTTTATGCTTAATTCTGGAAAAAGATGGAAATTGCCTGGCTGTGCTTATACTTCTGTGTACCTTCTCTGTGCTATTACTTTTCACGATGTACTTACAGCTGTCCTTTTTCAACAGGAACCACTTCTGCTTCTCTGCAGTAATAAATACATTTGTATAAAGCACTTTAGTCTGGGTGAAGTCATCTCTTTACTTGATGCTAAAATATACTCAAAAACTTTGAAAAGGGAAAATAAGAAATTGCATATGATTTAAATGCATTGTTCAAATTCCAGATTTCTCAACCTTTGGATATGTCTGCTTTATTTTCTCTGTCATGTCTTTGTCATGGAACTTGCTTGACTTTCTCTTGACTAAATTTGGGTTTTATACTGATCAAAATGTTTTCACAGCGTTTTCTAAGTTCCTACAACTAAAGCCTTTGCAGCTTCAAAAAAATGTTAGTTTATCTGAGTCATTGGTTTGTAAGCAAAGATCAACTTTAAGCAAAGGTGATCTTGTGTACCTCTGAGATTCAATTTAAATTTCATACAGATACAGATTGCTTAATTGTATTTATTTGCTTAGATTATAAATAATTTAGAGGATGCCTGTCCAAGTCTCCTGGTGCCCCAACACATCAATTACAATGCCATCCCAGCAATGTTGAATTAATTATTTTAACAGGAACTCAGCCAGACAACCTCCAGTGGAGCCTTTTCAATTTCAGCATTACTGTGAGAAACAAATCCATAGTTTTCTCCAGAAATCTTATCAAACAGTACCTTCTGTGTACTGCTTCTCCCTTTCATTTTTTCTTCCTCTGTTCTGAAGCTGAGAAGGCATGCAGTTCAGTCCTTATTTGCTATGCTTTGTTTTGCTTTAAGATGGCTAGGACTTTGGGAATACTATTCACAGAAAACTGCCAATTCTCTGAAACTACGCTTAATTAAAGATAAATTTCAATGTTTTCCTCAGTTTAGAAATTCTTTAGTATACTCGGTATTGCATTTTAGGCTTGTGGGTGAAAATATTTTTCTTATTGTTTGAAAAAAGAAATAAAAAAAATATCTCATTTTGGAATGCAAGCCAATCGGGGAAAAAAGTTAAACTAAATTAAATATTTGAATTATTGGATGGCAATTATTTGATAGACTCTCTTTACTTGAAAAACACTTCTAAGATGATCTCTTTCTGCTCCAAGACAGGACAAAGCAGCAGAAAAGAAGTTTAGTTATCTTTTTATTTTGATACAATGCTGTTTGTTTCATTGCAGAACAACATTCAGGAATGTTAGAGTTCCGTGTGTGTGTGTGTATATATATATATACATATATATATATATACACATACATACATATATGTATGTATGTATATAGCCTTGCTGATTAATGGTAATGTGGTGAAAGGTACCTCTGAGAGTACGTAACATTGCCCAGAAGATTTATGGGAATAATGAAATGTGTTGCTCCATTCACCATCTGTGTTTTGTGCTGTGTTTGTACGCGGGATGTACAAGAAAATTAAGGAGGATTTTTAGATTTTGCTTTTTTGGTTTTGTTTTTTAGTATTTCAAGACAGATTTATAATATTCAGTAGTTTTGCTTTCTGATGAAAGTGTACAAGTAATAGCATCTATTCTGCTTTCCAGTTCTTCCAACTATTAAAAAAAAAAAATAAATGTCTGGGAACATTAGCTCGTGCTCACTCCTAGAACCTTTGCAAGTCTTTTGTCAGGTGCTGTAATGTGTCATTAAACATCTGTTGCTGATAGTTGTCTAATGAGATTGGCATGTTAGAATATTTTTTTTTAAAGTTGATACTACTTCATCAATTTTTCAGACCCCTTCAAGGGTCAAAGTGGAAATGTAATAATGTGACAACTAGTGTGTTCCTGGTATTTCTCTTGGCAGTTCTGCAGCTGTATTCATAGGTGCTTGGACTAACAGATGAGAGCACTGCTGGATTACCTGTTCTCATTTTTAGTGATAGACTGTTCCCTGAATCCCTTTCTAAAATACGTCTTCAGTACAATTGTTTTTGCTCATCTACAAAACAGAGCTTTGCAGGTGATAAACATCTACCCTCTTTCAGTCCAAGTCAAGAAAAGCTTCTGGTGTTCTGTGCTGACATGTGAATACATCAAACTTGGCTTTGTTTTTCTTCATTCTCCTGTTTAAGCATCATAATATTATTTCTATCAGGAATTAGCTGACATTTAAACATCTCACAAATGTACTTTATATTGTGTTAAATATAATTCACACGTACTTTCTAAAATAAGTCTTTTTCAAAGCATATTTAATTCTCATACTTTATTTTTAATTTCCTTCTTTAGGCTAAATTCTAATGCATGTATACCCAACAGACTAATGTACCTGAAGTTTTTTTTTATTCATATGCATTCACAAATCAAAGTAATAGCACACATTCCCAAGAAATATTAATCTTGTTCTGTCCCTTCTTTTTCTTTTTTTGTTGTAGCATGCAAGCAATATTTCTTGAGAAAAGAGCTAAATAAAAGTGGAATACTAAACGTGCAAAGATTAAATACCGAGAATTCAATAATAGTAATCATATAATAAATGGTATCCTCGTAATATCTGCTGTTGGTTTTGAATATAATGAATCATACAGCAATCATGTAGTTGAAGAACACGTAATTCTTATGGAAGCCTTTCATTATGGATGTGCTTTTTGTACTTCAAACTGAACCATTCTATGGCTGTAGGGGGAAAAATAAGGCTGACATTTTTATGAATCTGAAAGTTCAGGAGGAGAATAAAAATTAGCATGAGGCTTTAAAGTTAGATTGCAAACTTTATATTATTCTCTCTTACAGGGCTGCTCAACCCCCCTCCCATGCCAAAGTGCACCAAGAATTTATGAAACTTTGACAATTATAGGCTCTATATAATTATTAATGTCATATGAATAAATAAAGCCTAATTAATTCAACACTAGTGAAATAAACTAGGTTCAGACAGTTTTCATCACTGAAGACTGTATTCCCTCACAATTCTGTTAGAGTATTTGTTCGTTGTTGTCATGTTATGCAAATTATTTTTTAACCTGTAGAAGTCTATAAATAGCATAGTGTAGCAAGATTTGGTGAAACTGTCAAAATATAGTATGGAACTTATAGTGTAAACATGATATGGTTTTTTGCTGGCAATTATTATTTTAGTATATTTTAAATATAATTTTCATGACAATCAGGAACAGAATTTGTAGGTATTTTTGATACATTTCGAATTATCCAAAGTAACAAGATAGCAAAGGGATTATGAAGATCACTGTTAGAAAGACAAGTGCATGTTTAGGGAATGAAGACTAAACTGAGCTAGGCTAAACATCCAAGGCAATGTTTAAATAATCCTGAATGACTTAAATAACTTCAAAGCATTTTTATCTTTTATTGAGTTAATTTTCAAGAACTTTCTGAGTTTGCCTTGGTCTCCTGTTCACTTCTACCCATAACGGACATAACAGATCAGCTCTCTGTCAAGTTCTTGAATATTTTACCATAGTCTCTGCCTTTCCTGACAGATCGTTTCTGCCCTTTTTATGGAAAGAAGGAAGCTGGAGATCAGAAGGAGTCTTCTCCAAATCTAAACTCAAAGCTTAAAAGAGACAAAATTTAGGAGAAATGTTCAAACTAAGGTTTGTGTATATGCATGTGTAAAGATACATTTGGAAGTTTGCAGGCACTTATAATAGCATGTCTGGTTTGTCAAGAGTGTATGTGAAAAAATTGTATCTGTTGGTCTCATTGTGTTTGTGTAAACTTCTAATCGATTTTGTGTGTGTGTTAGTACACATTGAAAGCAAAGACAAGAAAATGGTCCTACCACCAGAGCAAAATTACCTCTCAGAAAAATTATCTTCTCAAATGCTAATCAGGGATGATTCAACCTGTTGGGTGGAGGATTTACCATGAGCATGTTCCTGCATCCAAAGTTTCTGGGGAGAGATCCTGGTTCTGGCACATCTGTGGTAGGAATCGGATTCAACTGAAAGAAAAGTAAATATTTTGCTTTGAGTCATCTCTTTTCTAGTGCTATGCTGCAATTATGGCAATTGAAGATGCAGTTTCAAGTTTCTGAGCATTTTCAGGTGCATTTAAATACATAATAACTAGATTATATGGAAATATCAATTTCCCATCTTTGTGTATGTTTTATGTTTTTAAACTATTAGAGTTATAGTGAAAACTCTGCACTCATAATTTTCTGCAGCCTGTGCACATTATGGTGACAGAATTCATGTTCTCAGCCAGTACTCTAAACTGTTGGCTAATCTTCCCCATTCTAATATCAGCAGTTATATTTATGCAAATTAGTATGTTCTAAAACTTGCATCAATCATTTATGGTTCAAAGATGAATTTGCTCAAAATAAATACTTGTGAATTAAACAGTCCCCCAAAAAGGAGAAGCAACAGTTAAACCCAGACTAAACCTACTTATAATAAAGTATGAAATAAAATTCTTAATATAAATGAATGCTAGTATATTCTTCAGAAAAATTAATAAAAATATGTCTCTGATAACTAGACTAAACTGTGAGAAGGTATAAGAAGGAAAAAATAGAACTCCAAAAGTTCATTTTGGAGAAGACATTAATAAAAACCGGATGACATGCAGCAAAGGAAATTAGCTTCTAGTGTATATGGACATGAATAATGCTAGAGGATGTATCATATAACTTAATCAAATAGGCTGTAACAGGAAGATGCAACTGTGGTTTCCTTAATGACCAATGGGTGATGTAATCAAATGCTAAATGCACATTGTCAGGTTCTGACAAGTTTCTATCAAAGCAAAGATGGAGTATCACTTAACCGGGTGTTTAGACTGATAACACATCCTCTCTCCAGTGAGCGGAAGGAGTTAGCAGCAGACAGAATTCTGTAATGTTGTTGTGACATGAAGTAATCTTCCTTTGTCATTCTTTAATGTAAATATCATATTCCCTGAAGGTATATATACTTCTGCTGCGTTTGGCAGGGTACAAAGCTGTTAATCTTGCTAGCTTGGGCATGAGGCACCATCAAGGCTACTGCAGCTGGGAACCAGCAAAGCTGCAAGAAGCTTTCAAGTGGTTCTGGCTTTTGCCAGCAGCTGCAGGCTCTGTGACTCCATCATGCTGGTCCATGGATTAGCTAATTTAAGGCAGTATGGGAACAACTGAACGTGCACTCAGAAGTCTGAGCGAAGGATAGTTCTTCAGTAGACTAAATAGTGCTGCTAATGTTGGGCTTGTAGGACTCTGTAATTTCTGTTTCTCTCACTATTGTGCACATTGCCAGTGAGTGTTTTCGTTTGAGTGAACCCAAATGTTAAGGCTGATAGAGCAGTGACCTATGTAGCAGCATGTTCAGATCCCAGTTTGAGTAAATTGTGCTATCCTCAGGCCCAGGAGGGCTGGTTATGTGGTGCAGAGACACGAGGGCTGGATGGACCTGCCCAGGTTGACCCTGGAGGCAGCAGTCTTTTCTGTGTTCAGGAGAGGTGATTGGGTCCTTGCTGGCTTCATTGCACAGCATAGGTACAAGACCTTTGCACACCAAATCAGAGTGGTTTAGCAGTTTCATAGCAGGGTACTGCCGTGAATATGAGAACCAAACAGAGTCAACATTAAGACTGAGCTCAATGATAATCCTGGGCTTTGCATTTTAATGCCTATTACTACTTGAGTGCTAGATTGTGTTTTTATAACAGAGCAAATTAGGAAATAATTTGCATGTGAATCTCTCCAAGTCAGTGCAGTTTCCCTGGTAACAAATGGGGAATCAAGTTCCAAAATCTGCTTGTTGCCATTAAAATTTGTGTGTATATGTGGGGAGGAAGTGTTCTTTTTATAAGTTTTTATTAAAGAAAAGTAGAACTGCAAAACTTAGCAAGATTCCTGATTTACATAAAATGAGAGGTTGAGAGAATGAAATTGGTTCTTCACTCACCAGCACTTAACTCATACAAAAATCTCATTTCTAGTCAAACAACACCAGGATATTTTGCAATCAGACTTTTCCTTTCTGACTATTGAAAATGAAATTTGCTATTGCTTATTATTTTCAGGGAAGCTGCCAAGATGTGGCATTTCTATCAGTAGCTGCCTTTCAAGCTTCTTTAGAAGCTGTCTATGAAGGCTTGAAGTATAACTTTGAGACCCGTAAGGGCTTCCTAGCTTCCCACTGTGGCTCAACAAGGTGGGATCCTCACCCTGTTTCACTTTAGCCCAAGGGAGGTTCTCATGGGTTCCCCATCACTCCGCAGCAGTTGACTAGTTTGGACCTGGAACAGTTTGTCTGACATATCTTTCTTTTTAAGTGATGGTTAACGAGAGGTCTGAGTTGAAACTTCAACTAGGTGACTCTTTAATGTAGCTGCAGAATTAAAAGATGAAGGAGGGACAAAGTGCCAGCCTATTTGTGGGTGCTAGAAGAGTGACTGAAAGATGAAATCATCTTAGCAGCAACTGGAGGAAAAAAAAAGGTGACCAATCTATAGGGACGGTCTGGTTATCCTTGAACTTTGCATCCTGGAGGCATGGGACAAAAAACCACCACAAAACCCAAACCAGTTGACTTCTGAAGTTCAGACAGCATTCTATGGCTTTATTGAACTAGACAGTTTGTGCATAAAATATTTTACTATTAAAGCGTACCCAGTGCTCCCGAGTAGCTGATGTTTTTCTTCAGTTATTTCCTGAAATTTAATACATAGCCTCGATATTTTTTATGGTGAGTTTTTCAGTGACTTTTCAGTGAGATCTAATACTAAATCTGCCTAGTTAAAAATTAACTCCAGAAATATAGCTGAAAACATGTAAGCAACTCGGTGAAAAAAGTCATTTTTTTCTCCTTTCTTTTCCCCCTGTTTCTGTTTTAGTTTGCTGATTCCCCATTTAATAATTTCCAGTTTACATATTATTCTGATTAGAGTTAAGTTTTGAACTTGAAGCAAATTGAAACTTTAGTTTCCCTAAAATTTCTGCAATGTATGTATGAAGTAAAATTTTTGAAAACCTATTAAAATCATAAAATAGGTTTTATAGTAAATAAAAGTAATTACTCTTCGACTTCTCACATAGAAGCAAGATAAGCTACTTCTGCTGCTGAACACTGCTTTACTTCATTTTATCAGACTAAAGTGATTTTTTCATGTTATGCTGGGTTTTGTTTCATTAATAAGCCGTACAATAATTAGGAATAAAAAGGGAAAAATTATATTTGAATACAGAGGACTTGAGTTACTGAAAGTTCATGTCATCAACATTTAACAAGCTTTATCTCTTTTAATATTGTATCATTGAAAGCAGCGGCACCGTTAGTGTGTACATTGTGACTGTTCAGGTTGTGTGGTGGAATTTCCCAAGTACAGGGAGATGGGTTGTGGATTCAGAAATGTAACACCAAGTCAAGCATACCTTTTCTCAAAACTTATTTTCCTTTTTTCCCCCCTCATTTCACAAGCTTGTGGATTTACTAAATAAAAACATGTGAGAATGGTGATTCTGTGTCTTTTATTGGTAGGAGAGACATCATGCAAATACCAAGAATTTGTTTCATTTTGAAGGGTACGGTGAAATTTTTTCTTAGATTGTAATTACATTTCCAGTTCCCTGCCAGCATATGCTGATTGCCTTCTGCAGCTTCCTTGGGACCTTGTCAATCCATTGATTAAAGAAACATTCTTTAAGTGGATTTATACTGCATTTGAATAACTGATATCATTTGATTAGGGCTGAATGCTGGTATGACCCTCAGTAAATAGCTATTTCTAGCTCTTGTAATTTGGATCTTGTGACATTAACTATTTCTCTTAAGTTCTGGACTTTCAAATGATTACCCAATAGAGTCCATTGACATTAATGAATGACAACTTCTGACTTTTGTGGTTGCATAAAAAAAAATCTGAGAATGTTGCCAGTACATACAAGAGGTCCAGATGCTAAAAACCAATGAAATAATGATTATTTCTTTAAAAGAAAATTAAAATAAGAAATTTATGCTACTTGTTCTTCCATCTTGCTGGATCTAGCTCAACAAAGTTCTTGTGCTTACTGTTATTTTTGACATGTGTAGTCATCCTGCTTATTTTTAATATCCTCATATTTATGAGTCAGTTACTCTAGGATTACCCCATTGCTCAGTCTGAAAGACAGCACCAGATTTACTCAGTGAGGTCCAATAACCCCTCAGCCCCCATCAAGGGCAGTGGGATAATGCATGTTCTTTAGAGGTTTTGCTGAATCGTAACCAAAGTTCTTAGGATCAAATTCATGCAGAGAAACATTAAGTGGAAACCCATCAAGGGCAGTGGGATAATGCATGTTCTTAAGAGGTTTTGCTGAATCGTAACCGAAGTTCTTAGGATCTAATTCATGCAGAGAAACATTAAGTGGAAATCTTGTTTGCAAGCACTAAGTAATACACCCTCCTGAGAGTGACCTTTGGTAACTTCAGATGCTTTTCAGTAAAACTGCTGTGTGACTGCTGCGTATACGGGTTTCAATGGGCAAAAATACAAAATTTAGTGATGGAAAAACAAAAGTGTGATATATGGCAAGTGCAATATGTGCTGGTTTACATTCTTGTTTAGAAAAAAAATGTAAAAATGTCTTTAATGAAATTTCAAGGCCATTTTCTCTATTTCTGCAAAAGGATGTTTCTACGTTCCTTAAAAAAAACACCCAAAACAACCCACTATGAACTTGTAAAGATTATTGTAAAATGTGCTTTAATTTCTCAGTGCATCATTCCAGTGAATAGTTATTAGATGATTATTGTTTATAATAAGGGAAATATTTGTTAGGTTAACTATTCTAATGTATTCATAATTAAAATAGACTCTCAAATTATGCCTATTTTGAAGAAATTGTTAAAGCTCTTTCTCTCCAAGTTTCTTAAATAGACGATTTTTTTTCTCCTAATTTTTTTCCCAGTAGCTCAACTTTTTAATTGAAAACTCTCAGCAGGTGATAGAGGAGAAAGACTTTTAGATTAAAGATACTGTGAACACATGGATTTATACAGATCACAGGGGCAATTTCCCTGTGCAGTGTATACCGCAGTATTATGAGAATCTTTTTTTATGAACTATTTTCCGTAAACAAATAAATGAGTACGTGCTCACATGAATAAAAGGTGGCAGTGACTTATGGTATATTATGCAAATTTGAGATTATTCACAATCATTCCTGCCCATAGTGAAAACAGTTTTATTCATTATATTTATAATCTGAACTACAGCTGATATAGACTCTGGTTTTTGAATATGATTTGGCGTATAACAGAAATCAAAGCTGAAATTTCCTAAAATAGTGTGTCAAGCCCTTCTGAACTAATACTGCCTTTATATGACTTATGGATATTTTTTAAAAAACAGTTGTGATGGTACAACAAAGGGGAAAACTTCTAAATGTGTACAAAATTTGTAGGAAGATATGAACAAGCTGTAAGGAGTGTTTACTGAAGGGATTTGAATTTGTTAGGCTGAAATATATTTCAAGTTGAACATTTCCCAAGGAAATAACAGATAAATATCACAATAATATAATGCCTTTAAAACCAAGTAAACAATTTTATGAAAAAAATTTTTATATTACTCTAAGATTTGCATACCTGCCCTTTAGCAAAATGAATAAAAAATAAATAAAACCCAAAATGCCCAAACTAGAAATTTAGAGATGAGACCAACTACATAAATCCAAGTCCCTTTGACACAGGCCTGAATTTGTTTTTGAACATTTGTGGATGGCTTTGCTTTGTAACTCTAGTACAGTTCCACCGACCAGTATGTTCACAGAGTCAATTGCAATTCAGGGCAACGGCTGCTGGACAGAGTCGGAGTGCTAGGAGACTGAAGCAGAGGAGGATATATGGAACAGCTGCAGGCAGTCTATTCCACTGCTTGCTAGAGTAGCCATTAATGTGTTTTCCAATTACTAAGCTGAATCTTTCATGCTGGAACCAAAACTCATGTCTTGTTCTCTTACCTGCTACGGTATAGGAAACAGATAATTTTATTCCTCTCTATAGAAGCTTTTTTTGTACTTGAAAACTGCTATCATACTTGCCTTTTTTATTGTCATGGTTTGGGGTTTTTTTGTTCTTGTTTTTTGTTGGTTTTTTTAGCTAACCGCCCTGTCTTTTTTAAAAAACTTCATAGAAGATGCATTCTAGACCTCTGCCTTTTCTTACTTGTTTCCACTGTGCTCTTGTGTTTCATTCACATCTTGAACTGCAGTACCTCAAACTGCACAGGGTATTTCGGCTGAAGCAATAGAAACACTCAATAAGCCAGAGGCGTTACAGGTGAGATTTAAATACATTAATTTATACTAGGAATTGCTGTAGATATGCATGCAAAATGGTCTTTCAGAGCAACCCATAATTTCACATAATTTCTCTATATAAAGCCTAGATCATTAGCTATAAATTTAAGAAAAAAGAAAATAAATGTGTCTACATTTAAATTATTAGTGTATATCAGAGTTAGGGAATGGTTTAGCACAAAACTATTTTCTGTTTTGGAAGAATCTTTTGTCAATAAATTTGGAGAGTTAGAGCTAACATGTGGCCTCACTTATTTATCATTTGATTAGAAAATCAGATCCTGTTCTTAAGAACAGCATAATATTTCGGGTGAAAAAATATGCCTAGATCATACACATTTCTTACTAAAAGTACAAAATCTGAAGTTACTGAGGTAAAAATCCCTCCTTCATTTGCAACAACTCCTCAGGTCACACCAATCTTCCATGAGCAAACAATATACTGAAAATAAATAAGCACTGTCAGAAAGTTAATATCATACGTGACTGGCAAACCCTTCATTGAAAATGTATTTTTTTTTATCTAGCTGCTACTGGAAGAAATTGCTTTCATTGTGTCTGTTGGTTCCAAAATCATCCCATGTTTAATACACAGATACACCAAGGTTGTCATGTCTGTTGTAATCTTACTACTGAAATCGTAGAGGTGGTCAGTGGGGTGGGTTGAAAACTGCTTTAATTCAAAGGCTCAAAGTGTTGTGACCAACGGTATGACATTCATCTGGAGGCCTGTTACTGGTGGTGTGGCCCAGAGGACAATACTAGGGCCAGTACTGTTTCAGATCTTAATTAGTGTCCTGGATGATGGAAGGGAGTGCACCCTCAGCAAGTCTACCAATACGAAGCTGGAAGGAGTGGTTGATCCACTGGATGGGTTTGCTGTTGTTCAGTGGGACCTCAGCGGTGTGGAGAAAT
>NW_010339637.1:0-8171 GCF_000700745.2 Antrostomus carolinensis | reverse complement strand
AATGTCATGAACTGCAAAGGCAAATGCAAAGTTCTATCCAACAGCCTTTCAAAAAACTAAGATGATAAGCCTTTGGGAAATGTTTGGACTCACCATTGGCAGTCAGTCTATAGCCTCTTGAATACAATCAGAATAGATTCCTAGCTGATAAATTGTCCCTGAAGCAGACATAGAAAACGTGGAGGTAGAAAACTTGCTCTTGGAGGTACAGCAAAATATGCCAAGTCCTTTATTTACCCTGTATTTGTGCAGGATGCTATTCAGGCAAAAGTTTCTGTTACAAATCTAATCTAAATGTCTTTAATACCTCTCATCAGTTATGCTTGCCGACTACTTTTTATGTATTTATTTGGATAATGGAGCTACAAGGAGTAACGAACTCTTAAAACCTCAATAGAATTTTTTTGAAATATTTTCTCTTTTCAGGATCATGCTTCAAAATCTGAAAAATCAAAGTGATAACTATTATTAGTTGTTGTAATGAAAATAAACACACAAGGGCCCTGGTATCTGCACTTGGATTCATTTTATATGTGAATTCAATTATCTTCTTGTCTGTGGGCCTCTGCAAGTGTGCATAATAGAATATTGGTTTGAAACTGGGAAGAAGCCTGTGCTTGCATTTGTGATAAAGCATTCGCATAGCTGAAGAAAGGGCTTCCATTCCTTTGGCCTGTCAGTTCTACATCTGAAAATATAATGTTTGGTACATGATGCATACCAAAACAGAGGAGTTATGTAAGCATACACATTCATGCTTTAATGTGTAAATATCTGAAACACTTTATTTTTTTAGCTAATAGTACTTCTGTCAGAGTTAGAACACCCAGTGGCAGTAATTCAAGATGAAAATACTTTGTGTTTGTCAGTGTCTCTTTTAATAGAAAAGGTCAATAGAAATTGTTATTTTTTGTTTTGTTTTGTTTTTTCTTAAAAGAAGACATATGAGTGTTAACAAAATGAATTTTTTGTTCTGTTTCTGGCGATGCAAACTTAATTGAATTTCTTGAAAACTACTAAAAATAAGTTATTGAAATCCAATGTTCTGTGTCCCCAAGTAGGGGATAAAAAGTTTAATTGCACAACAGCAAATGATATATTTGTGACTCACATTAGCTTGAAAAGCCAGCTGGCCTACAGAGGTAGATCAGTACATAAAATTTATTTTACTGGGAGGTTGTTATATATTTGTATTGAATTTGTATTTATAACTAATAGGTCTGCGACTGAAGAGACATCCAGCTACTCTTTTAAATAAGATGGTGCAGAATCAGTTACAGGTGTTTGTCCTTTGCCATTGTTTCATTTTTAGCTATTGACAGTACTTAATGTGTTTCTTTTGTCATTCTCTCATTGCTATATTTAGAATGTTATATATTATATATAGTACTACAATTATTGTTATTTTCTGTTTATATACCTATTATATACTCAGTAACATGTTTATTTTTCTTTGAATCAAAGGCTTACTTTGTTCAATTTCAAAGAACTTGTGAATCATACAAACTTAGTGCTGCAGTTATCCTCAAAGTTTTGCAGTGCCGATGTAGCTTATCCTCACAAAGAAAGTCACTTTCCCAGAAGCGTTATGCTGCCCCTTCAAACAACAAAGTATAGAAGCAAAGAGCTCTTCCAAGAGTAGGTGTTATATTTATGCACAGAAATAAGATCAGAAGGTTTCACTGAGGAAGGACTGGGTTGGTATAAGCCTGTTTGAATGTAAGTACTGGCAATTACTCAAGTTGTTTATTTAAAAGCAATGACAAAAAAATCCAGTCCTTTTATACAGATTTTGTATGTATCATGACTCATGTTGTGCCTCACAAGCAGATGACTGATATAGGCTGGCTTTGTTTGCTTAAGTCATCGTGTGCTACTAGCATATGTTTGAGAGCGAATGTCATTCTCCTTCCTTTGATTGAATTTTTCAAAGAGCTTAGATTTAAGCAGGAGTGCATGTTGACACAAGTAGTTTAACCAAGATTTTGAACAATTTGAAGATGTGGGAGAGGATGTTAGAGTGACTTATCTTTTGTGATGTTCTTGGGCCTGTCTCCTGAAAGTCCCTTCTGGTCTGCAGTGTGATCCACAGCAGCTGGGTAGCTTGACATAACAAATCTCTGTCCCTTCTGATGTTGTTTTTTGGTTGGGTTTTTTTTGTTGTTTTTTTCTGTGGTGATGAGGATGGCATTCGGTAGCTCAGCTGAAGTGGGTACAGAAACAGTCTCTTGATTCAATTTTTCATGCTTTGTGCTTGGCTAAACCTGTTGGATAGCAGCCCACAGATCTGATCAGCTCATGGAAAGCATCAGAAATTCATACATTTGAGTACAGTCCGTCTGCAGTTCTTTGAGCTACATTTCATGTAACTGTGAAGTTTAGTCTGTGAGCAATGAAATGCAGCATATACAGTGCTGATGGAGCACTCTTTGGCATAGATTTAGGCTCTAAACTTGGTGTGTGTTTACTGACAGAGTACAGTTATGGATTTTGGCACATGTATAAACATTTTTTTTTAGGAGAGTAGCTTGTCCAAAGCAGTCACGGGAATGCTTTAGGGGAAGCCTTGGGATATAAGCTGTGGGAAGGACTCTTCAACAGAACATTAATTGATGGACCCACATGGGCAAATGCACGTGATATAGATGTGTTTTATCACTGAAAGTTGTTGGGAATTAAATTGCTACTGTGCTTCAGCTATTTAATTTTGGGTCGTAGAACTTGCATACTTTGCTTTACTATCAGCTGATTCCAAATCAATTTTCAGCACTTCATCAGTCCTGGACATAGAAGCGTGTTACAGAAATTGTTGTTGTTCCTCTCTGCATCACCGTCAACTGTAGGGATAGATTTTCTGTTTTGTCAAAAAACAAGAGACCTGTCTCCCACTTGATGAGTGGCCCGATTTTGTTATCTGTTGAGTGTATGACATCTTGCTTCATTATCTGGTTGCTTTTTGACTGAATGTTATTTTCTAAATGCCAGTTGATACAGACTCCTTTCAAATTGTCCAATAGATTCAGCAATTTTCTTGAATGGTAAAGGGTTTGACAGTATCTGGCTTGTGTTAAACATGGCAGCGCACATCTGTGTTGCATTGCCTTGGTCCCTGGGCACAGACAATGCACAACAGTTGCACCCTGTGAAGCACTGAGTGAGCATGCTTCTTCCGATGCCTCTTGTTGAAGAAAAAAATTCGCAGACATGTTTTTGGGAAATGACAAAACTTGCTCTAGCTCATACCTGCTCTGAAACAGGTAGCTTCTCGTTGCTATTTATCATTGTTGTTTATTCAGTGTCAGATATAATTCAGATGATTGAAAGCATGGTAAAGTATATTAACTAACTGCTTCACTTGTAAATATTTTGGGAACTACCACCTCCATATGTGAAATCATACAGTCTTTTTATCCTATATTTCAAAATGGAACAATTTGGCATGATTGAATTATGGGTCAAAAATGAAATAAATGAAGAAGCTGACTAGTCAGTCGTTCTTCCTAATGAGCACTTGCTACAACAGAAGCAGAGCTGCCAATTACTAGCCACTTGTTCTGGCTACTCATTAAGTATATTTCAGCATGAATATCTTATGATTTGGCACATGGCCCTATCAAATTCAAATTTTCCCCACGTCCAGAATAATACTGTCACTATTTTGATAGGCAAGTAAGCTATAAGTTTCGTATATCCACAGCAAACACTAAGTTGGGCATGACAAAGGGGCATCTACTCTTCTTACTGCCAAGAAATTCTTGCGGAAGTGACTGTATTTGACAGTAGGAGATTAATTTCACTTTATTTAGCTTGAATTTTGACATTGAATAAAATATTTACTAGATATCTAACATCATTCTACCTCTCAGAGCAGGTTTAGAGAAGTAACGTGCAGCAGCTATAGCCTAATATTTCCTCTGATTTGCTTTCAGGAGTTCATGGCAGTCTGCGAAAACTGTCTCTTTAAGTACTTTGGAAAGGCAGAGGAGAACAGACTGCCCTGTGTATGTGTCCATTAGAATCGTGATTTTTAGGATTTTATTTTTAAACACTTAATGCCACTACAACAGCAGAAATTTGTGATATAGACATGATTTCAATTTGGTCTTTAGGTTACTATACACAGGTTGTTACATGGTACAGAAAGATCAAACTAATTTTGAAGTTAAATGTTGCATTTGAGAAAACAGCTATAAAGTTGTTTCACGTTTGTCATAGCCTTCATCTGAACCACGCTGTTCCTTAACAGATTCACTCTTGTGAATTCACATTAGAGTATGCAAATGTGATCTGAAAATCCAAAATATTTTTCAGAATTATTTCCTCGCTTCTAGCATAATTATTAAAAAAAAAATGTTGTTGAGATTAGGCAAATAAGAAATCACACTTTAAGAAACCCTATGTAATCCAAAAAATATATAGGCTTTCCTATGTTGGAACTAATATTTATCCACTGTAGATATGTACCGACTAAAGATGTGTTTCACTTTGTTGGTGTTATCTGTCTCCATAGTAGCAATGTTATATATTTTTGAGGATAAATGCAATGTTTTGAGTTCACAGAGTGTATTTTAGACTTATGGTATTGGAAACTATATAAGCTTCAGCTGGTGAATTGATTTCATATTCCTTTTGTTTTATGGAATCCAGCAGAGAGATGTTATAGTCTCTGTTGTGTTGTCAGTGATTCCTTGCAGAATGCCAGTATTTTATATTCACTAAAATAACTGGATCAAAAAATAATCTTTTTTGTTGGAGATAGTATATCTAACTCCTTATTTAAATGGCATCTTTATAGGAAATGCTTACATAGGCAATCATGCCCACCAGTGTACAGAGCCCATTGGTCTTTAATGAAGTCTTATGTAGTATTAAGCTAATTATTTGTTAGATAAGTTATTTATATTTGTGTGTTTTTTAAAAAGCATATGTTAAGGAACCATTTTTTGGTAGCTATGAGAAGTAATTTAGAGAAACATTTTGAAGGAGGTTTTAAATTTGTCCAATAAAATGGGCGAAGTTCCTGTGTCTGGTCATTCTGTTGGAAGCCCATAGGTTGAGAGACTGCTGGGGGGAGATTTTTTTTCCCCCTTTTCCTTTTTTCTGACCAAATCTGATACCTTTTACTATCTATGTTTGACAGAAGCTTATGGTATTAATATTTTCTGTATTAAAGTTTTGAGCCGGCAACTTTTACAAAACTAAAGAGATTCTATATATGAGAAACTGTGCTGTCATTTATGTCATGCTTCCTAGTCCTCTCTTTATTCACATGTGAGTACTTCCACAGGCTAAGCCTATATTCTTCCAGCTGCCATTTTGACTTATCTAAAATAAGGCAAGACGTTTGTGCAAGGAATAAGAAGATCATAAGGCATTCTGTCAGTTTTATTTGATTCTCCCATGAGTTTCACTGCTTTCCAGACCTCAGAAGCCCTTATTTATCCCAGAAATCTTGGAATTTACAGACTGACTTTGCTAAAGCACTGCTGAACTTTAGAATCCTCATAAGAATGCTGGAAATCTTCAGAAAAGCCTTCTATGATATCAGCAAATATCTCCCATGAGAAGCCTTCCAGCACTCTGGACAGTAGTCAGTGGTGATAGAAGACTGTGTGATTATCATTTAGAATTCTTCCTTGGAAAACATGAAGTCTATGAGACTTTATTTGTCCTCGTGTGATACATATTATTGTTGCATTTTCAGATCCAGCCAGCCAGAGTATGTGGTTTATGAAGGTTATTTTTAATACTTTGATAATTAATTCAATCATTAATGGTTTTAAACTAAAAGATGGTAGACTTAGATTAGATATAAAGAAGACATGTTTTACTATGATTGAGACACTGGAACAGGTTGCCCAGAGAAGTTGTGGATGCCCCCTCCCTTGAAGTGTTCAAGGCCAGGCTGGATGGGGCTTTGAGCAACCTGATCTAGTGAAAGATGTCCCTGCCCATGGTGGGGGCTTTGGAACTAGATGATCCTTAAAGGTCCCTTCCAACTCAAACCGTTCCATGATTCTGTGATCTTCAAGACTGTGCTGTTTGTTTTAGTAAATCCGGTTTCTTTTAAAAAGGGAGAAAGGACTAAAGTAATTTTCTTCTTTCCTGTTGAAGTTTTTGGCAACACTTAGCCCAAAAATATCTGTTTAAGGCATTTTTGTTAGAACAGTCTTCCCAGCCATGCTTAGTTACTACTTCAGATTTTATACACTAGTCTTTTGGTCTTCTCAGTACTCTTTTCTCATATACTGGTTGAGTGCTGCCTTGAGTTTAGCAGTTAAGAATAGTCTGCTGGATTGCATGGCTTGTGTACTATTTTGTTTTGGGTGTGCTGCTGTGCTAGAGCAAGAAATGCTAGATAACAAATAAAAGGTAGCTGTTAACAGCAGTTTCAAGAAGGTTTAATGGATATGATGGAGGCAAAGATGACAGGTTGATTTTTGGCTTGTCTCTAGCTGTAAATCAAGTTGAGAAAGGCAGATGTATGTACCAAGGCAGAGTGAGAAGTGGAAAATATTTTGTACTTAATTAAGCTTTTAATTGGTTATTATTTCTGTGTCTATGAATGACAGCATTGTTGGCAATATCTTTATATATAAGTGGCATTGAAATTTGCCTTTCATTTACCATTAATTTTTCATAAGACTATAGCCTTCTGTTTTCAAAGTAGTTTATGGATATTTAAATATTTTAAAATATAATATAAATATAATAGGATCTGGAGAACAAGTCTTATGAGAAGCATCTGAGGGAACTGGGATTGATTTGAACTGGGATTGTTTAGCCTTGAGAAAAGGAGGCTGAGGGGTGACCTTATTGCTCTCTACAACTACCTGAAAGGAGGTTGTAGAGAGATGGATGTCGGTCTCTTCTCCCAAGTAACAACTGACAGGACAAGAGGGTATGGCCTCAAGTTGCACCAAGGGATGTTTAGATTGGATGTTAGGAAAAAATTCTTTACTGAAAGGGTTATCAAACATTGGAACAGGCTGCCCAGGGAAGTGATGGAGTCACCATCCCCAGTGGTATTTAAAAGATGAGTAGATGTGGCACTTAGGGACAGGGTTTAGTGGGCATAGTGGTGTTGGGCTGACAGTTGGATTTGATCTTAGAGGTCTTTTCCAACCTTAATGATTCCAATATTGAATATACCTTTTACCACAGTTTCTCATATTGTTTTGGCCCATAACCTTCCATAATAATTTTAATTCTAAAATCTCTTCATTTCATACATTACTCCCTCACCTTCTATGTCACGTTTGTATTTTGTTTTATTTATTTTAAATTCATCCCCAGCCATGGTCTAAACAGCTCCTGGCTCACTTGAAGAAATTGAGGAGAGAGAAGAACTGGAAAGAAGAGGGGAACTGAGAGAAAATTAATTGAGCCTGAGAAATGCTGCGAAGTAGGAATTAGCTAGTAATTTAACCATCAGGGCCATTGCAGAGCACAGTTCAGCCAGAAACTTCTAGTCTTTTAAGAGAAATAGCTGATTCTGAACATCTCAGGAAACAAGTGTATAAAACTAGGGTACTTTCTAAGTCACTTTTAAACAAAATGAGGTAGAAACCACATCTGGCTGAGTGCGATAAGGAGAATGCAGCAACACAGTATTACAGAATACTGTAATAAAACTGCATTTCAAAAAGGAAGCAGAATGTAAACTTAACCTCTAAGTAAAAAAATTTACTATACCTAACAAAAGACTTAGCAAAGATTTCAACCTAAATTGGGACAACACAGCAAGGAAAATGAATTCACTTTATGATTTCATTTTAGTCCAACTACTGTTGGACAAGGAGGTAAATGGGAGCTGGGGGAATGGCAGGAGGGGAACCCTTAATTTATGAAATTTTCTTATGAGAGTTTTGTCATTGATTATATTGGTAAAATACAAAGTGTTCAAAATCATGCTTTCTGGGTGATGAATTTATTTGTTTATTTTACTGGAACAGTACATGCACTTTCCACATATTGTAAAACTTAAATGATTATGTATATTGGTGTGCAATAATATAGTTCATCAGCTTTGTTCTCCGTGTTTGTAAAGCAAAAATCTCAAAACCTTTCAGTTTTATTTTTAAATTTAAGCACCATGTTCCTGACCATTCATTCAATTTCAGCTTTATCAAATGCATTTTTCTGGATCTTATTTCACAGAATCACAGAAT
>NW_010339636.1:54940-58714 GCF_000700745.2 Antrostomus carolinensis | reverse complement strand
CCCTTCCAATCCAAACCATTCTATGATTTACTGGTCTTAGAGCTCTTGATCATGAAGTTTTTTCATTATGAAGTAAAATGAGAAAATTAGAAAAGGAAGTTGGGACTTTATAAGATGCAAAGGCCATGACACAAGGAGTAATTACTACTCAAGCAGAGTGGTGTCATGGCTTGCAGGATACTGTAGAGCGGTTGATAACACCTATTTCTAATAAACAGGGTGGGGGAAGTGAGTGAATGGCTGTGTGGTGCTTAGTTGCCAGCCAGGGTTAAACCATGGCAGTCCTTTTTGTCACCTAACGTGTGGAGTGGAGGGCTCAAGATAATGATAGACTTGGTTGGAATATGCTAGATCAAATTTACAGTTGTTATTACTGATTAGCTATTAATGAACAGGCTTCTGTGCTTGCTATGGGGCTGGCTTGCCTTGCTGTATTTTAGAGTCTAGTGCTTGTGGGTGGCTGCTTTTTGCTTTCATTGCTTGCTGTATTGCTGTACTGGTTATCATCATCTTACTCTGATGTGCCTGGGAATATTCTGATAACAGCAATGGCTCATGCGTTGATTACAGGATTCAGGGTAGCAGTAACAAGAAGTATTAAAATGCAGCTTTTGAGAGGACTGTCTGCCTCACTAAAATCTTTGATTATAGTAGCAGTCACAAATACTATGGGTAATATAGGTTTCCTAGCAAATACCTTGAGGAAAATTTGGGCTGTAACTTCGGGACCATCTGTGCAGTTGGTGGATAAAGGAAAGCTGGGCAAAACCAAATGAAGTTACATCACAGGTGATGAGGAAACAAATGTAGAATGATCTCGTAAAAGCTGGTGTCCCACAATCAGAAATAAGTGGAATTACAACATCAGAAATATATCACCGATGGCAAAAGTTAATGCCTATGCAAAAAAGCCAACCACCCCTGCCCCATCACCAAGTCTGTGCTCACCCTCCACTGCCACTGGCCACCTCAAGGCAAGGCACTACTTGGCAAATGTCAAAAGAGCAGAAATGAAGGTTTGGCAAGTCCCCCAAAATTTCTGCCACTGTAGCCTCTTACTATGAGGGAGACTGATGCCTCTATGTTCCTTTAACTATAAAGTGACTTGCACAGAATAATTCCATGTTGGAAGGAACAGTTAATTGGTAAAGAGGAGGCTGGGGTAGACTGGGCCTTTGGCCCACTGGCATAGCTGCTTTCCAGAAACTCCACAGCTGCTGGAGGACTTTGAAGTGTTAGCAAATATATGAAGCCTTCTAAACTACCTTTGACAAGGATGCATCTGGGTTCCCAGAGCAGGCCTGGACTCCATTTGACATTGGGAGGGGACAGAGGGGTTTGAAGTGCATTATGATCATGAATAGTTTCTTCTGACCATTAGGGAAATGGTTGTCCTTGTTAGTCTAGCAGGAATATCTAGGGAGTGATGCTAAAGGGAGAGTCTTACATAGGGTGTGCTTTCTGTCCTACGGGCAAGGAAACAGATGAGGTTTCAAGGCAAGGAAACAGAAAGGTTTCAAAAACCTTTTGTAGGAACAAAATAAAAAGCAAGTTTAGAAAGACACTCAATAACTTATTGAAGTTGGGAGGAGGGAAGCCATCAAAAGCATCAGTAATAAAAATATGTAAGTCTCTTGACAGTGTTTATTTAGTGATTTTCAGTATTTAATAACAATGAATATTGATTAAGTAATGAATAAAATTTATTAAGCTCACATAGTAAAGTTAATTAGATTTTATTATTTGAGTAAGGAATTGGATATTAAAAATTCAAGTCTTCTGCCAGTAGCTGGCCTCACAGAGTATCATAGGGAACAGTCAGTGCCCCTACCTAAGCAACTCTAACGTTTTCACCACATCTCCAGTCCTGGCATGTACGGAATGGAGGAGGAAGGGGAGTATAAAGGTTCCATCTCCTCTAAAGATCATGTATGAATTACAATAGGCACTGTCATAGAGTGGAATTAGATGATAAATAAGACCATAGAAACTGAATAACAAAAAAAAATCCTGATTTTCACTACCCACCCAGAAGTGCTGATTACTGCCTAGAAAAGACAAAGACATCATAATTTTACATTTTTACTGTTAATGAAAAAATCTTGCAAAGGTAGACTATAATGAAACGTAGCCATATAAGTAAATTAGACTACGTAACAGTAATTTAGGGCATTTTCCAGCAGTCCTCCACTATGATTTCCCAAAACGGCCCTTTCTCTTGCATATAGATCCCTTCTTCAGCTCTTGGCTGTGTACATACTCAGAAGTTGTGTAGAATGATGGACCAAAAGACAGTTGCTCTGTCTGCAATGTCTGGTGTGCATCTGTCACCACAGGAAAAGAAACTTGTGCTACTCTATGCTGTAGCACAAAAAAGCCATCAGTACTTTCCTCTGTACCCCAGGGCTTTCCTTGATCGACACTGTGTTAACACAGGGATTATGCAATATCACTGCAATGCTTAAATGGTAGCAAACTTCCCAAGTAAGGCTACTATTACAGCACCAACAGTTAGAATTCCCACTTTGAGCTGGCCATTCTGTTTCCCATCCCTCATCCTCCCTGGGGAGCTGGGGCAACATCACCTGCATGGCCCCTACATCTCAGTAGTGAGGAAGGCAAAGGGCTGAAGGCAGGCTATGCCCCGGGAAAGGTGGAGTATTGTGACATCTTTTCCAGTTTAAATGGTCCTGTGATTCTATGAGTCTATGACATGTATGCAGATGCTTGTGAGGGGGCTGCTCGGAGTAGGTCTGATCCCTCAAAGAAAGGGTAACAAAGCAATGGGGGCCCCAGGTGCAAACATCAACAGAGCTATTTGTACGTAGCAATACAAGCTCCATGTCCATTGCCCACAGCCTGGGAAGCAGATACGGCTCTAAAGGTGAAGAACATGGCAGAGCACCTGGCTTTGGGTGCACACCACTGTCACAGAGTGAAAAGGTGAAGGCATTCAGACTTCCACCTCCTCCCAAAGACCCAGCCCTTGGACTAGCAGGGAGGTGGGGTGTGCCTGAAGCAGTGTTCCTACCACCAGGCATGGGACCAGGGAGGCCATACACTTTGCCTTGGTGCTTGCTCAGAGGTCAGGTCATACCTAGCCTGTGCCTTTAGGGCAAGCAAAGCATTTTCTATAGGATACTGAATCACTTGCATGTGACTTGAATAAAAGTAGAACTAAACCCCCATGCAGAGCATGGTGCCATGCTGTGTCTGGGAAACAGCTGAACCCACAAGAACTTGTGATTTGCTACAGCCACATAGAAAAAGACTTACAGAAAACATGAGGGAAAGGATTAGGCTGGGGTATGGTAAGAAAAAGTAGAAAAAGTAGAACATACTTCAACCACAAGAAGTTTCCCTCAGAGCCTTTTCTACTCTTGCTTTCTGTACATAGATAGATGGTTAAATAAATAAATAATATTTCTTTCCTCCTGCAAGCTGTGCTTGACAGCTTTGAGGGCTGGGGAATGGGTTTGAACTGATGCAGATTTGTGCATCTGGCATATCTCTTCTTCTATTTTCTTTGTTTTTAATGTCTCTGACACCTTCAAACACAGACCGTTGAGGTAAATCAAGTTTTTCATTCTCTCTTTGGCATTTATATGCTGCCTATTATTATTCAATACTGACACTACGACAGTCTATGAAAGCCATAAATGGGACTTGGGCCCTACTGTGCTGATATTTACATAAACTGATATCTCTACCTCCACAGTACCAAGGAATATTATTGTCCTCTCATCTTTTTCCAAAATTATTTTAAATGCATAT
>NW_010339636.1:41064-54918 GCF_000700745.2 Antrostomus carolinensis | reverse complement strand
TGCTGAACAGCCACATGGCATACTTGTGCCACTGGTACTTGTGCCAGTCCAGTAAGAAGTTGTCCATGTAATGCAAAAACTCTTAGCACATCTAGCAATGCTGGGAGCTATCACCAGAGGAACTGAGGGCTTTGGGGGATGAAAATTAAACTATCTTGTACCCCAAAGTAAGTTATATAAGTAAATTGAAGGAAATTATATTGTTGAAGAAAAATTGCTGCCTTGGGTTTTGATTGATTTTTCTTACTTCACATTCTTGAGGAAAGCAGATCTTGGACAGTCAAAAATGTTTTGCAAATTTTCTTTGTTTTAAGTAGTCTGCACTGAATTCCTTTAAACAAACCTTGTTTATTCAGGGTGGGTGTTTCTTTCTCTACCTTTTAGACTAGGCTGGTGTTCAAAAAACAACTACAAAAAAACCCAAACCAAACCTGAATAAATTGGAATTTACTCAAGGTTGCTTTTATTTTTTTTATGCTTTATTCAAACTTGGACCTTTAAGTTTCTGGAGGTTTGGGGATTTTTTTGTTTGTTTGCTTTTTTGTTTTGATTCTTTGTCATAAACCTTTTCTATTCTTTCTATAAAGAGGTCTGAAAGTCATTTACACATATTTCACCATGATGATTTCACAACTAAAATCTTGTACTTGATTTATATCAGTGAGATTTGATTAAAAAAAAAAGGTAATGTGGTGTTTGTTTTTGTATCCTGACTAATCTCCTCTATGATTGTGAAATAACATTTTGCCAGAGATACTTATATATATTATATACTGTTATTAATTCTGCAGTTATTGAATTAGAATCATGCTGAAACTGAATCTAATAGAGATGAGATTTAGCTAAACAAAGTTGCCTAAAATTCTTGAATATTTGTAAAAGAGATAGATGGGGTGTGCTCTTTATCAATTTGAGCAGAACTCATAAATCAGCTCTAAAATAACTTACTGGAAAAGACAGACTTGCCTCAGTGTAGCTTAAATATGTTTTCTGTTTGTTTCTGCCCTGTCCTTGCCTTGAATATGCAGAATACTTTTGGACTTAAAGACATTCTCCTATTAATCAAATCCGTTTCTTGTCTTCCATTTCAACTCTGTCTGCTTCATCCTGTCTGACATATATATATATAAAATATAGAAACTTCTTTGTGTGGCTGTGTTAACAAAACAATTCCAGCTTGAGTTAATTTCAAAGATGCTTAGCATGTTCATACTTTAGTCCTGTGTGCTGCAAATGCTGATGAGGATGCTGACACCTGTACGTAATCTGTTTCATATAAAATAGAATTCACATATCAGAGACAACCCAGGGAAGCTATTTCTGAACCTGAACTCTTCTAAGTGGAGTAAATCCCAGGGGCCAGGAAAAATTCTGTTAATTCCCCACCACTCATTTCTTCTCTCATCTCTGGTTTTGGAGGGGTTTTTTGGGGAATGGGGGGAGGAATGGTGGAAATGTTTTCTCTAACTTCTGTTAATCCATAAAAGTCTAGTAGGTTATTCTGTTCCTTGAGTCTCATGAAAGGTTCAAATCTGCATGCTAATCCTATTTGCAGGATGATTTTACTGTGCATTTCTTTAACAATAGTGTGAATAATTTAAATTTTAATTTAAGATTAACTTCATCATAAATTATAGTGTGGAGTTTGAAAAGAAAATCACTCATTTATATCAAAAATGGAAGCTAGATTTTCAGTAATACTGATGATAATATATATTCTTATACTTGGGAATTATGAAATTTCTGTTAGTTATTAAGACTTAGTCAGCATTAATTAGCAGATCCAATGTATCTCAGCTGGAAACATGATGCAATGGTGTCTCAAAGACTGCTACTGGAGTGCAGTGGGAGCGCAGGAGGCAGGGAGGGAAAGCAGGAAGATGTTTAGTTCCTAACCATTTGCCTTCTGTATGCTGTCTTCACTGTCCAAAAATGATAGCTCTTGATAAAAAAATAATAATTTAGTAGAGGAAGGAAAGTGAGGGGAAGAGAAAGAAAAACAGAAACTGGGGGTGACCACTTACCACTAGCAATACTGTCCACTGTTGTAAATATGGCATGGGGAAAAGGAAGATGATGCTGGCTCTGAAGTTCTCCTCCACAAAAATCTTACTGCTGGAGCAGGGAGAAACTCTCAGAGGTCATGATAGTTCAGGTTTGAGGCATTTCTTTTTGATTCTGCCTCTCTGCAAATGGATTGAAGCTAGCACTTCCAGCCACTGTACTACTATCTAGTATTCACACTCAAATATCAGGTAGTTCAACTGAATCAGAAGTCCTGTTGATTTAGCAAAGTACAGAAACAGTGTGTGCTGTAGTCCATGACACAAAGAAGCTACATCGTACTGAAAAAAAGGGCAAAAAGCAGAGGGAAATAGAGTCAAAGGATATGGTGCACAGAGCCCTTAGTGTCATGGCTGGTAAAGACTGCACTGAGGAATAAAAGGGAGGCACGAAAGAATTGAAAGGAAGGAAGAAAGTACAGCAGAGGGATAGGGAGAGCAGTGTATATTGAGACTACACTGGAAATAGGGAACTAAGAATATAAGAAAAAAAATTCAGACCTCCAAATTTAGTATCATTGCTCAGTAGTTATGGAGGAAAAAAATGAGCACATTCTTTGGTTTCCATGACACAGAAGTTCAGCTGACGCAAGCACAAGCACTTTCTATATGTCTATACATAGAAAACTTTATTTTGAATGATCTTCCTGCATTAAACATATTAAAGATGAATTTTTGTCTTATGGCCAGTTTCAGAAACTGTGCCCTCTTTGTGGCTGTTTTGTACCATTGTTACTTCACTTCACACCTTGAATGCCTAAGGTTCTTGTGTGGCTGTATCTTGTGCTATCTAGTAGTTTTAATATTTCTTCCCACTCCTTTCTGGAGGCCATTGTCCCCATTTGGAAGCCTTCCACAATTGTCTTTCCTTTCACTGCAGTTTATAGCAGTAACTGTTTTGTGTTTGTGACTGTTCAGTGAATGCAGCATGGCTGAATCCATACAGAACTCAAACAAACTTCTCAGATGTTTCTTTTATTTGTCATTAAATGGAGATCCTCTATGTCTTAGTCATATGCATATTTATATATTAACTTGCATAAATTTGCACCACTGTTGGGTTAGTTTATGGGAATGACTAGTTCTCTTCTCTGCAATGGGCCTCAGATGAAAGGAGAAATGTTTATTTTTTTACTACCATCTCTTTGGAAAAATACTATAAAATGTTTGCATATTCTCCAGATCCTTGCTAAGCTACCTTTTGATTTATAATTTCAAATAGAATTTAGTAATGAAAGAGAGGCATATGTGCCCCTCCACTAACAGACCCTAGTGAAATATATTGCCTTTTTTATCCTCAGGTTTCTTGTCTCTACCCTAGTCTATCTCTACTGTTTTATTCCCTTTTAAGTTGGTGGCCAGTGTGGAAAATAAAGAGATTCATTAGTACTTTTTAAAGAAGAAGGATATAAAAAGAAAAATGTTTACCAGTTGACTGACAACTGAGAGCTGACTACTACATCAAGTTCCAAGACATTTCTAAAATAGTCTTTATTTTGTTATTTCATTTGTTTCTGGTGAGATTTTTGTATTTTCTTTAAATGTGGTGAGTCTTTCAGTGGTTTCAGATGACTGAAAATTATGTTTGCAAAGCAAAAAATACAATATCAATAAATCAATTTTGCCACATCGTAAAATGTACATTCTTAATTTAGTTTAACAAATCTAGAGTAGATTATTTTTTCTAATACTCATGCACACATTTATTTGCCTCTATAGAGTTAAGACTGAATTCCAACCACCATGTTAAGCCTACTCCACCATTTTTCTATAACTGATTTTAAGGTGAAAAATTTCCATAACTATTCTGATGTGAAAAAATACATTATTCTTCAGAAAGGTTGAAAAAAAATAGTTTAAAGTTGTCAGGTCACAGAAAAAAAGTGAATCTTCTTTTTATGTATTTTATATTCCAAGAAGGATAAACTCCCTCAGTGGTGTTAGAAAAACTTTTTGACTACTTAAACTGATGTAGCTTTCTTTTACCATCAGAAGAGATACAAGCTCGTTATTTTGAGATTTAAAAAATATTTTTGAGGCAACAGATTCTAACCTCTGAAAAGAACACTTATTTTTTCACTGAAAAATCTAAATTTAAAAAGCCCCGAAACCTTCTTTCACATTGCTCCCACAAGATATTTCAGGTCCACAGTCACAGGAATCTCAGTGCCAAATTCTTCTTCCTCTTTGATGCTTTTGCTAAAGATTTTTAATATTTTATTCTGCATTTTTCCCCTCTTCTCCCTGTCCAACAGAAACAATGCTATAATAGAATAAAACTTGAGAGTTGTGATGCTGGAAGTTGATGCTCTCATCAGCTGCTGGTCAGCCCCTTGAATATTTTATTTTAATATGATTATTGGAGAAAAGAATCTCTTGATGTCCCTTTTCCTGTTATTCCCATTTAAAAATTGTTATATATTAATGTAAAAATGGCATATGGATGTAATAAAACCTACAGAGGGATAATTTCCCCTGCTCTCTAAAGCGGTCATGAAGAGCAAATCCATCATTCAAATTCTTGTGTCTGGCAGCATGAATGGACAAAAGGCAGATAATAATAGTTCTCATTATCAGAAAACCCCTTCTTCACCCACTACCTTCCTTGGGAAAGCCAAGTGGCCACACTCCTCAGTGCCACGAGGCCACTTGCACGAAAAGAGTCAGATTTCCAAGTTATAGATGTGATAACCAAATAATAAGCAAACAGCAAGCTTAAGACAGCAGCAAATTATCTTTTGAATTCTATTGTCTTTAATTTTCATCTTTCAGTATATGAGGTAGCTAATAAAAATTGAAAGCAATTTTTTTTTTTTTTTTTTTTTTAATATCCATGCTAGAATAGATTGAAGCCAGCAACCAAGAAGGTAAGATTTCTGGTCTGGCTTTAAGCTAAGCTGTAACTAAGCTAGCAAAGCAGAGCTGAATGATTTTGAGTACTGTCTTCTCCTATCCTGAACTTCCTACAACCAGGTATTTTTTCATTCATTTGTTGTCCCTGCACAGCAAAGAATATGCAGTCTTCTGAAACTTTAGTATTTTGGGTAGTTGTTCACAGTGTTATTAGAATTTTCAAAATTAATTCATGTTTGTGAAACAATCTTTTATTTGTAATTTCTACTTCCCACAGTATCAGTGGGAACTAACCACTGTTGGTTTTTTTTAAAGGAAAACAGGGCTTGTAACTTTTTCAGGCACACTCAGGATGAGGACAAAAAATCATTGTCATTATTGGATTTTTTTACAAAATACGTTTTCAGTATGAATAGAAAATGTAATTACACTAACCAAGAAACACATGCAGGGGGCTCCCAGTCCAAACCTAAACTGATCAGAAGCTGTATCAGCTGTGCAGTCAGTTCAGCATGCAGTAATTAGTAACTTCCTGAGAATTTGAGCTTCCTTTGAAACATTGGTCATTAAGTATCAGTGAAGACAGTAAACTAGCCTGGGTGGCCATTGGCCTTCTCCACTGGGGAAATTCTGTTTTGGTAAGTTCATATTATTCAAGATTAATTGGCTATTCTGCCACTTAAAGTTATTTTTTAAGCTTGCTGTTTCACTGGACACTACACAGATTTTGGATCTTCTGATTTAAATGTCAGTGAGAGAGAAAAAAATGCTGGATTTTTAATATTAGTTTCAGACTATGCTTTAGCTACTGCATGCAGTAGAATCCCAATTATTGGTCCCCCTCTGAGAGATGCTCCCTTTCTCATAAATTATTACCTCTTCGATTGACTCATTGTTCAGTCATCCAGTTAGAAAAATATATTTGGTTTTACTGGAGAGGGTCAGGTGGAAGGACTGCACTGCTTCTGCTTAGCCCTAACAGAGAACTATCTGCGTAGGTCAGTTTGAGGCATCTGTTAGAAAATGCAGAGGAGGTATGTTAAGCTGCTACTCTGAGACAGTTTTTGTCCAGTTGAATATCTAAGAGACTTCTAACCATCTCTACCCAGAAGGACTGCAAAGCCAGACACAACAATTCTTGAAGCAAAATACTTAACAATCTTTTTCATTTTATAAGCTTTTCTCCTGGAGACCGATGTCCAAAAGGATCTTCCAAGACATGAAAGGCAGTTCAGTCTCATTTCTTCTATCTATCTCTCTTGCCCTCTTGTTCTCCTGTTTCTGCTATTATGAGAGAACAGACAGCAAATATTATCTTTTCCTTGCCAGAACTGGTTCTGATTAACTGGAAGAATAGTTGAGTTTGTCTAGAAAGCACCATGCCTGCTGTTTATTTGTGTTCAAGGAACAGGACCTTGTGGTGCAAAGTGAGACCTTGCTTTCTCTCATATAGAAAGATGTATTGGATGACCTCTTTGCTATGAGTCTATTCTCACTTATTCATAGTGCACAATACTCCTCGTGTTTATTATTTGTGTGTAAATACAAAGTGGGAGGTCTCTGCAGATAAGCAGGATAAGGTTTAGAGAGTGAAAGTAAGATCAAGCAATAACTTAGCCTTGTTTTATTTATCCAAAGTTTAGTAAATCTGCTCCCCAGAGTCTTAGCTTATGAGAAAACATCTTTACTCACAGAAATGAATGTAACTCTTGCTAGGTTGTCTGATTAACAAAGAAACCAGGTTCAGTGATGGGAACAGCATCAGTTGAAGCAGTTACTGCAGGGAGGACTGTCCCTTTACAGTGAGTTTAATAGAAACAACACACACTGTAATCCTTGCACACGTATCTGGAGAACCTACTCATCTGTCCTTCATCATGAGAAAAGGATATCACTTAGGAATAGCACCAGTAAAAAAAATACTAGTTTTGCTTTGGTGCCTTTCTGTAGTACAGAAGGATGCAAAACAATAAATTTGTCCTTCTGTAAATTTCTATCAATAAAATCTGGATTGCAGGGTGGTTGTAAGGTTTGCCCCAGCTTAGGTGGCCAGGAGCACATCTTTACATGTCTTTATACCTAGATCTGCTACTCCTGGTCTATGAACATAAGTACAGAATCAACTATATACATTTAATTAAGCTCTTCTTTCAAGCTGTGTGTCAAGCTGTATTTTATCCAATAGAGGTTTTGTGAAGGTAGATTGTGACCAAAATATGTTCTGGAGGTGACATCTGCAGAAAAGTGGAGAGGCCTGAAGAGCTCTTCAGTGTAGAATACTGTTGTACATTGAAGTCTCTGACAAAGCGTGAGTTCCCTTCAGGCAGGGAACTTGTCAACCAGAAGTAAAATCTAGATGCTTAAAGCTGGCTGAACAAAATGAGTTTGAGAGGATGCTAAGATCTGAACATTGTTTCCTAAAAGGGAAGATGATCACTTAAGGCGAGCCAGCAAGGAAGGTAACTAACTAATCTTAAAATCAAATAAAATCAGAGGACATTAAAAGATGGACAACAAAAGAGACTGAGGAGAGAGAATTTTAAAATTTATTTTTAGATGCTATAATCCTTAGGAGTTGTACTAAAGGATGCTCTGGGAGGAAAAGTTGTTTCAGCCTTGGTGACATTAATCTGAGAATCCTTGCAAGGAAGAAGTATTGTCCATATGGACAACTCAGTTATAAGGAGTTATATCAGCAGAAATTAAGATTTTAAAAAATAGAGTATGAGGAGAGAGATAAAATTTTTCATTTTACTGGAAGAATGTGATCTCTCTCTGCATAAAAATGTTTAGTATTTTGTGATTTCAGGGGGCAAAACCTATATAAATAATGAGTTTCTAAAAGGGACTGGGGATACATTATGTTTATATTTGTACCAGGACAGAACAAAAGGCAAGATGTTGTTTATTTCTCCCAGTGTTATGAACTACAGCAGCAGAGGTTACATTATTAATACTAGTTTTCTCAGTTTGATACCAGATCTGAGCATGATATTCATTTATGTGATACGGTAATTCCTGTAGAACAATATGTGATCTTCAACTTAAAGTTTATGAAAAAACCTCCAGTACAACCCTTTTTTCACACTCGTAGACTTAGAAAGAATAAAATTAAGACTCTAATTAAAATTATGTAAAGTTTGCACAATTTTCTGTTAACAAGATCATTTGAGTATTTTTCCCATATCTAGTACAGAGTTCTTCAACTTCTTGGCCCTGCTTTTCCTCAGGGAAAGTACAACAATCCATCAGGAGCAAAAATCTTGTGTTGAGAGAATACTGAAATGTTTACCAGTCATTTTACAAAGGGCATAATCAATATTTATTCAGTCACAATTAATATTCTGCAAACACAGGGCACATCATGTCCTTCTGAACCCAAGCAGATTTTCTTCATACCAATGCAATTATATAAACTGTTAATTTAGCTGGCTAATTATAAACATAACAAATCAAGCTCTGCATATGAGCTAGTTTCCTGGTAAAACAAACCTTGACTATAGCTAGGAGGAGACAGCAAGAACAGTGAATATTTTCAGCGATAATTAACCAACTAAATAAAAAACTGTGTTTCTAGAGTCAAAAAACACCAAAACAACCAAATCCGACACTTTCAATGAAAGCATCTCTAAAAGTTAATGTTTGGTGTCAGGAAGAATAGAAAGTTTGTATTAAAAAAAAAAATTCACAAAAAACTGTGTCACCTTTGATAACAGAATGGTTTTTCATTTGTATTTCACTGACCTCAGAGAATGAAATTCTGTTCATAAATCTGTTTACAAAACACATTTGGGCCCCAACACTAATATTAAATTAATCACAAAATGAAATTATTTAGCCACAAAACAGTTTTGTCTTGGGTGAGGTAGAGTCTGATTCTGATCTCATTTACAATGGTTTTACATCAGTGTAATTTGATTTCACTGAAGCTTATGCTGTATAAAAGAGAAGAGAACACGGCTCATATTTTCTGTATGGCCATAAATTGCACACAATTGAAAAAAGAGGCATTTCTACTCTGGAAAGAAATCCATGCAAATGTATTTTGTTAAAATTGGGCTGCCTGTTTAGAGTATGCTATTTATATTTTTTTTATAAGCTTAGTTGCAACCAGAAAAGATGCTAGATTTCCAATGTAAATGACTCCAAATCAGTCAGGTGATTCAGTTTTGTTAAGGATACTTAGGAGAAAATGGAAAAAAAAAGTGATCTAGAGAATTTATGAGAGAGGAACCGTCTTAATTTTAGCCAGCTCTAGGGATGATTTATCCACTTTTTTGCCTCTGTGGGTTTTGTTTGTTTGTTTGTTTTGTTTTGCTTTTTAGCCAGAAGATGCGTAAATGACTTCTGAAGAAATCTCTGTTGTTGCTCTCATAAAAAAGCCTCCAGCTAGCAGAACATAAGTGACTGCTTGGCTCACTTGCAGTGAAGGCTGTAAGTTGCAGACTCCTACAAAGACATCCCAAAGAGTGCAGTCTTGTCTTCTTCTTTCTCCTCTCTTGGAGGAGTTTCCTCTTGGGTGCTTGTCAGCTAAGAAACATGCTTCTACACACGCCTCTGCATGATGGAGGTCAGAGGTGCTCTCTAATCTTTCATGCATATATACATGCTACGTTCAGTGGGATCTGAGTTAAATTTTAGAAAAAAAAAAAGGAAAAAGAAAAAAAATACTTTGGACAAAAGGAAAGAAATTCAGTGATTTCTCTGAATTGTTTTCCTGTGTAAGGGAACAAGAGCTGCTAAACGTGCATGTAGCTTGGCTGTGATTCTTCCTTTGGAAATGTTGCATAGGAATATGAATAGCCCCCCTCTAGCTCCACATCTCATGTCAACTCCATAGTTCAGTGCCTGTCCATCCAGCCACTGCCGGTGACTCAGAGAAGAAAGGGCTTTCAGATTACTACAGAGCTACAAGCACCTAACCACAATCATCTCTTTTCAGTGTCTCCTATTGACTGCATTAGGAAACACTTCTCATCACTCCCTTCCCTGCCTGTACACATGTGCATCCAAACACCTGGAGCATCAGCTGTTGTGGTGCCCATGCCAGGCACATGGATGTCCCCTTTCCCTGCCAGCACCTTATCCACCATGGTGAGTTTCTCTCAAGAAGTCAGCTTCAAATTCTCTTCTGGGCCTGGCCTGCAATCTCCAACTATAAGCTTCATCTCCCTAACAGGGAGCAGAGATCCCAGCAAGATAAATCCACCACCATCCCCGAGGTACTCAGACTGGTAGGCAGTACTCAACACCTTGGGTAAACTTAATAGTCTGAGTGCTCTTCTGAGGAATTGTGAAAAGAGGTATCTACTACCATTGTCTTGCACACACAAGTGCTCTTTGTGGTCTCTGGCATGCTTATCCAAGTGGTAAATATTTCCTGAATGGCAATCACATAACAACTGTTGTGTTAGACATCAATAGAAAGTGTGGGGTTTGATGAGAGAATTTTCTGTTTCAGTTAGAATTGATCTAGACTTAGAAACACTGTCTGTTCAGTGCTGAAAAAATCCTTGTGTGACTCAGATCAACAATGTACAGAGCAAAAGAGAGTTTCCATTTCTAATGAAACAGAAATTTAAAAAATACAGAGATGACTATTCCAATGAAAAGTAAAAGGAATCATTCAGCTTATAAGTCATCTCCTTTTTTGATACACTAGAATATTTTCAGGAGTAAAAGGAACTCTACTAAGGTATTTAGGGCTCTAGTTTGGCAACGTATTAAAGTCTTCATTAATGTGATTTAAAATAATAAAGTATAGTTGCTGGGGTCTTATGCTTATGGGCATATTTTTTTATTATCTGCATTTTTTAGGAAGTAGATGGAATGTATAAAAACTCTAAGAATATTGGAGAAGAACTAAGATAATATTATTTTTAAAATACAGGTGAAAAAAAAATTAAGTATCCTTAATGAAGCAGAACAGCTTATACAGTAAGATTCTACTCTACATGAATCAGGGTAATAAAATTAGAGATTTTTAAAAATGGAAAATTGAAGAAAAATTATCTGAATAGGAAAATAACTTCCAACAGCTATTCAGGTAGAGAAATGACCTACAAACTCATAGTGCAGAAAATGGCCTGGGGGATATCAGATAGCAAATTGTACCTGAGTTTGTAATATACTGTGCCTACAAACTAGCACTGGCTTGAGGGTTTGTGCTTTAAAAATCCAGAGATGAGTGGTCAAAGAATAGAAAGGTAAGTCATCCTCTGTTGTTGCTCTGCCACAGGCATATAGAAACCTGACCCTCTTTCTTGGTGTTTTGTTCTAAAAAATGTGATAATGAATGAGAAGAAGACAGTTCAGGGAAAGACATAGAAAATATTGAAGCAAACAGCCTACAAAAATTGAAAATGAACTGAGAAATAAAATATTTTGGCAACAAGATGCTTTGAGAGCAGGTGGTGGGCTTAAAGGATGGTGGCCTACAAATATTTGCTGGTTAAATTGAAGGGTAAATACTCTCATTGTACTGCATAAATATTTCTGGGGAAGGGTAAACAACTCTATGGAGTGACAAATATTCCAATTTATAAAACAACATTTACATTACAGATATCATAGGGTAACTATTTTTGAAGTGTAAATATTCCATGGAAAAATACTGTTCTGTGCTCTGCATAGAACAGTAGCTAGGACCAAATGATTGCAGAAATCTAATTATAAACCCCAGCATATTATGGGAAATTTCCTACACAGTCTACTCTGGAATATGTGGGCTGATTGGAACTTCTTGTTTTGACAGAAAACCTAAGCAAAAGGTCCCAGCAACACATAAGGAAATAAAATCACACTGTTAATTAATGACCAACCACCTACTTTTCTGCAACAAGCTTGGGGGCTGGTGATACACCAATAGCAACCTAATTTATGAGATCCTGATTTTTCTTCAAGGGATTACCCTCCACTCGATAGAGTTAAACAAAATAATTCTAATATTGCCTCTTGCCAAAGTATTATTCTCTCTCTAGCACCTAGTACCATTGTAAATCCCCATTATTAAACTGTCATGACATTCCCCCAAAAAATAACATCAAGTGAAAGAAAATACTGTTCTTCACTTAATTGCTAAGGTGGGATATCACTCTGGAGACCTCTAGCCCGAGACCTCTGCCCAAAGCATAGTGAACCAGAGTGGTCACCGCAGGATGTGTGCACCCAGATTTTTAGTATATCCAGGGAGGGAGACAGCCTTATACAGCTTCTTTAAGTGAAGTAAGGCACCACTAAAATCTCCATCATAGTTAATGAGAGAAATGGATTACTGCACCCAAACCAATAAATCCCTGCTGGTAATTCCACAATTGTGTCTCAAGTGGAAATCAAGGATAAGCATCCATCTAATCTCAAAAAACAAGATTACAGAATTAATCCACAAGTTGGAAAACTACCATCTACAATTTATTAGTCTTGTAATGTTAAAAATAATTTTCTGAAACACTTGGACCATACAGTGCAGGAGTCTTTTGGCTGTTGTTAAGAAAATCAAAAGTAGGGATTTATATTGTCAAGATGTGCTCATTTCACACACAACTCTTTCAGTACTGGAAACCCAGATGAATGCAAAACATCCACTGAAGGAGTGACTGAAGAAGGAGATTACTGAGGAATGTGACACTTCATAAGATACCTTTACTAGTGACTTCTTCCAGCTCACGTCCTTCTTTCTACTAGACTTTCTTTTAAGAGTAGTCCAGCCTATGGCCTTGTGGTTTTTGAAAATGTATGTGAGATTTTTCTATATAAGAAAAACCTTGCTGTACTCTTTGGAAAGGAAAATATTATATAGCTTATCATAGTAATAATTTATTAACCCTTTTTCTTCTCCACTACATGGAGGACAAGGTTTACCATATTCTGACAAATTTCTTCCTAAGTTTTCTTCTGTAGCTATATTACAGTCGAAGAGTTACATGCTGTGCTGCCCATGCTGCTTATTTGACTTTCTAGACTGCCTCCTTGTTTCCAGATAGTTCTTCAAATTTACCCAGAGGCAAAACTTTCAGATTCTTTCCTGAAATTCTACTGTTTCAACATCTCTCAAATTCTCAAAGACATCCCTACCTTATTAAGCATGTCTGATGCTAACTGGGTCCCTAAAAACACAGTCACATTTTCTTTCACTGGTGTGTCACTACTAATGGATGCAGTACCTTGCTCAAGGCCTCCAGCAACTCATACAGCTCTTTCTGCTGACTCCACAGTCTGTTGTTTACAGACTGTAATACAGTGGTTTAATAGTCTCTGCTGATGTCTTTGCCAGAGCAATCAAATCAATGCCATCACATGTGGTTTCCTCTCACACCCACCATCTCATCTTTCAGCTTTCCTGTTTCTGCTTCAGGACCCCATAATTTTGACTGTAGGATGTAATGTGACAGTTTCTATTCAAGGAAGAGCAGCTGTTTGGCCCCACGCTTAGCTCACCAAAGGCAGTAAGGAGAGGAAGTCTCCCTAACAGCAAAGAGTGATCTCTGGAAAGCAGGAGGTGAATGCCTACCAGGACCTCTAAAGTTAGACTTGATAAAGAACTTGAAACTGTGCTTTAGTGGGAAGCAATATAGGCTTGGCAAGGTAGACGGGATTGAAGAACTATATAGGTGTTTTCATCTCTAATATCTATGATTCTGTTATACTCTGACTAATCTTATCCTGCTTTAATATTCTCTCCTGTAACCTGTTCCATGTATAGAATCATAGAATGGTTAGGGTTGGAAGGGACCTTAAAGACCATCTAGTTCCAACCCCCAATGTACTTATTGCCCTTTCAGTAATGTAATTATCTAAGAATCGATGGCCATCTAGTTCGTACTAAATATTGCCATAGGATAAACTACATTATTTCTGAATCATGTGCAATAATGGATTGTGAAGTCTAGAGCTGAATATCTCCAGTCTGCATGAGTTCTGCCTCTTAATTCCATTTGCC